>NW_007743347.1:0-1989 GCF_000696425.1 Galeopterus variegatus | reverse complement strand
GAGTTGAGTTGTTTTTGTATACAATGAGATGGGGGTCCGCATTGAATTTTCTGCATGTGGATATTCAGTTTTCCCAGCACCATTTACTAAAGAGCCTGTCCTTTCTCCAGTGTATTTTTGGAACCTGCATCAAAAATCAGTTGGCTGTTAATGGGTGAATTTGTTTCTCGGGCTTACATTCTGTCCCATTGGCCTATTTGTCTGTTTTTATGCCAGTATCATGCTGTTATGGTTGCCATACATTTATAGTATATTTTAAGTCAGGTAAAGCGATGCCTCCAGCTTTGTTCTTTTTCTTCAAGATTGCTTTTGCTTTTCTTTTTTTTGTTGTTGTTCTATACAAATTTTTAGATTACTTCTTCTATTTCCATGGAGAATGTCACTGGTATTTTGATAGGGATTGCATTGAACCTGTAGCTTGCTTTGGGTAGTATGGATATTTTGAGGATATTAATTCTTCCAATCCATGAACATGGGATATTTTTCCATTTATTTATTTATTTCTCAATTTTTTCACCCATGTTTTAAGGTTGTAGAGATCTTTCACCTCCTTAGTTATATTTAGTCTTAAGCAATTTATATTTTGGGGGTAGCTACTGTAAATGGGATTACTTTCTTGATTTCTTTTTCAGATATTTCATTATTGGTGTATAGAGATGCTAATGATTTTTGTATGTTGATTTTGTATCCAGCAACTTTAATGACTTTTTTTTTTTTTTTTTTCCTTTTTTTTTTTTTTTTTTTTTTTTTTTTGCTGGTCNGGCCTTATTATCCCTTAGACAACCAAAACAAGTGGCCCCCTGAGGGCACACTTGATCCCGATATCCTCTGGGACCTTTTCAATTACTGCCTGTGCCTGAAAAAATGGAAAGAGATTCCCTACATCGAGGCTTTTCGCCTCCTTGCCCCAAACCCCTCTCTTTGTCTTACCTGTCCTCCTGCTCAGGTCCTCCTAGGATCTAAACCCTTTTTACCCTCACCGTCCCCATTGTCTACCACTCCTGATACCTTTGACCCCACAGATGAACCCCCTCCTGACAGGTCTCCTCCCCCAACAGCCCCCCAACTGAACCCGCTCCCCTCAGTCCCACTGCCCCCTTTCCATCTCCTTCCTCCACCCACTCTTTCAGTCCCCCTTTTATGCATTCTCAAGGACCCCCCACCTCCTTTACCATGGCCCCTCTTCGTGAGGTAGCCGGTGCTGAGAGGGTTGTCCGAGTCCATGTTCCCTTCTCATTAGCAGACCTTACCCAGCTGGAAAAGAAATTAGGGTCCTTCACCACCGACCCTTCCACCTATATCAGAGAATTCCAGTGGGTACTTCAGGCCTACAGTCTCACTCACCACGACATTTACATGCTCCTAGCTAACACTCTCCTTCCTGAAGAGTGCTGCCATGTCTGGGATGCGGCCCAAGCTCATGCAGATGAAACCCACCGTACAGATCCCGCCTTCCTGACAGGCCCCCATGCAGTTCCTGAACAGGATCCACATTGGGACTACAACACAACTCAGGGGGTGCAGGCTTGAGATCGCTTTGCCTCCTGCCTCATGGCTGGCCTCAAAAAGGCCACCCATAAAGTGGTCAATTTTCAAAAGATCCAAGATATAGTTCAAAAAAAGGATGAGACACCCTCCAAATTTTTAAATAGATTAACTCAAGCCTTTCAACAATATACCAATCTAGACCCCACCTCAGAAGATGGCCGTCATGTCCTTATGACATACATCCTGGCCTAATCCTACCCCGACATTAAGGCCAAACTAAAAAAATTAGAACAGGGCCCCGACACCCCTCAAACCAAAATTTTATCAGTGGCATTCAAGGTCTTCCATAATAGAGAAGAGGAGAAGGAACAGCGGAAACAGAGGGCTGATCAGGCCAACTTTCAAATGCTGGCCCAGATTATTAAAATGCCTTCTGGACACTCCACTAGGCCGAGCGCTCCCCCTGGGGTTTGCTTTAAATGTGGACAGGAGGGTCATTGG
>NW_007743346.1:0-19200 GCF_000696425.1 Galeopterus variegatus | reverse complement strand
AAAACAACTTAAATTTGGCTTAAACACTTGTAGAGAAAACAGAGAATGTTTAATTTCAGTCTATAATTTATGAAAACCATTTCTAATATGATTATATTAACTTGTAATAATTGAATAAGTTATTATGATATACAGTTAATTATTTATAATAATATAAAATATTAAATTTATTTATAATATAAAGCCACATGGTTAATTAGATAGATATAAAATATGCTTAATCCATTATCACAAATTTTGTCCCAGAAACAGAAAATTTATGTAATTTTTAAAACTTTTTTCTAGCTTTAATGAGGTATAATTGACAAATAAAATTTTTATATGTAAATATTTAAGGTTTGTAACATTATGTTTTTATACAAATACACTGTGATATGATTACTAAAATGAATATAATTAATATATCCATCACATCAAATAGTTACCTTCTTTTTAATTCTGTTGTGAGAACATTCGTTTAGGAAATTCAACTATACAGAACATTACTACAAACTACCGTACTGTATGTTAGGTTTCCAGAACTTATTCATCTTATGATTGAAAGTTTGTGCCCATTGACCAATATTTCTCCATTTCCCCTCCCCTCAATCCACATTAAACACCTTTCTATTCTGTGTTTTTGAGTTTGACTTTTTAAAATTACACACATGAAATCATGAAGTATTTGTCTTTCTGTGTTAGGCTTGTTTTATTTAGCATAATGTTCTCCAGTTTTATCCATGTTGTCACAAATTGCAGGAGTTTCTTTTTTTTAAAGGCCAAGTAATGTTCCATTGTTTGTGTTTGTGTGTAGATGAACACACACACACACACACACACACACACACACATATACATAAATATATGAATGAGTGGATAAATAAAAATGGGACATATATAGAAAAATGAGATGCATATATATATCATGGGTATATTTGTATATTCATAACTCCCTTTTATCTTCATTCATCAATATAATATGAATGAGTGGATAAATAAAAATGGGACATATATAGAAAAATGAGATGCATATATATATATCATGGGTATATTTGTATATTCATAACTCCCTTTTATCTTCATTCATCAATATAGACTTAAGTTGCTTTCATATCTTAGAGATTGTAAATAATGCTATGAACATGGTAGTGTGGCTATCTCTTTGAGATAGTGATTTTATTTATTTCGGATATACTCATAGACCCAGAAGCAGGATTGCTGAATCATATGGTAGTTCTATTTTCAATTTTTTGAGGAAACTCCATACTATTTTCCATAATGATGGCACCAGTTTACATCCCACCAACAATGAACTGGGTTCCTTTGTTTACTAGAATTTTTTGTGTTCCTTTGGTGACACCGTGTTTTCTTGTTTTTTTTGTGTGCTCCTCCAAGTCTTCACATTTGAAGAAGCAGTCATTCATTACTGACTGGATTCAGAGGAAAAATACCTTCACCAATCAAACTGGCTAAGGATTCTGTGTGTCCCTCAAACTTTTTCTGTGGATGCATTCACTCCATACCTCCTATTTCCTCTTTTGGTGAAATTCTTAAGATTTTGTACTTTTTCTCTATCTTCCAAATCTAGACCACATGCTGGGAGCCTTTCTTTTGTTTTTCCTAGGACAGTATCCCTGAAATGCTCAAGTTTCTGTGCCTTTTCTCAGTTCCACAAAATTGAGACAGCTGTCTGCATGAGATGCTTATTTATAGTTGCTATTTCTGTGGGCCCCCAGGGGGTCCTGTGTGAGGGCTGATGAATGGGTATATGGCGTGTTATTGGCAAGTTGAGGGAAGTCCACAGGTCAAGTGTCTCAAGCAGCCCTTGAGCAGAGAGTGGTTAGTAGGGTCTGTGGCCTCGCTTTCCTGCTCCTAGCCTCTCCTAAACACTCAGCCATGCTGATCATTTCAGCATTCTTGGTGTGGCATAAAAAGAAGTGGGCCTCTTGAGAAGCATCCCACACAGTTGGGGGAGCTAGGTGCTCACTGTCTACTTTCTTACTTTCCCCCATGGAAGAAATGATGGACCTATGGGATGTCTGTTGGCACAGAGCTTTGCTGCCTTGGGAGAAGGGTAACAAAGGTGAAGTGAAGTTATTCTTACCCTCTTCAATGTGTTTATTTTCATATTGTTTGGTCCAACAGTGTGCTGGAACTTTTTTGCTGGATTCCTGGACTCCCATAAAAATACTCTCATTCATGGGTAGTTATAAAAATTGATGCTACAGCAAGTGGGTTGATGCTAGAAAGCTCTCCCTCTATCTTGCTGACATCACACCCACTCACTATTTTAAAAGTTGGTATATAGAAAAAATTTAGTAAATGCTAGAGTGATATTCATCCAGAACACAATGACAGCACAGGCATCTTTACTGATTGTTCAGTACCTATGATATACAAATCGTTGTATACTGTCAATATCACTCATGGGTATAAACACAGTACTTAGTGCTTGGTGGTGAGCACTAAAAGGAAAAAAATAAAAGAATAGTCCAAAGTTAAAGTGTGAACAGGGAGACATGAGCAGAGGGAAGAATAAGAGACTCCTTAGTAAATTTCTCTGATTGCTTGACTGCCTTGTGTCTAGAATTTGACATTATGTGCCCATAATGTAATTATGCTGTCAAGAGAGAAAGGTACCACAATGAGGTTGAGGGGATGGATTCAGAGTCATTTAAAAGCCAATATTGATGACTCAGAGCCTAGGTATCTGATGATTTCTGCACTTTCTGTTTCATTTCTAGATTGTGTAAGTGTAGCTATGCCTACGAAACTGTAGAATATTTTATTTTAGTGACTATTAACATTTGCACTGGCCAAATCCATTGTATGAAATAACCTACCACAGGCTAATTTTACATTTTTTTAAAAGAACAAAAACAGAATAAACAGGCTTGCAGTAAGTCTTCACAATATAAACCTTTTGTTCAATGTTTGGATTTTACTTATTTTTTACTTATTTTGTTCACTAAAGGATAACTATTAGTATCATGAAATTATTTCATACTGATTTTTTTTTACCTAAAGAATTAAGATCTACTTTTTTCGTTATGTTTTTCCAATGCCTTTATTTAATAATGTTATTTAAGACTTTGTCATTTTGTCTGGCCCACCACACTGTTCTGCCCTTTATTTTCCACTCCACCGTCCTTAGGCAGACTTTCCTGTTCCACTTTGGTGAACATGTGTCTCATGTACACTTTCCCTTACAATACATAATCTGGAGTGTGTCATGTCAGGGATGGAGAAATGCTTTAGTCACATTTAACACTTGATTTCCTGCTGACATTTAGTGAAATTTGCTTTGATGAATCTTTTATTAGTACTTTTAAGCTCTTACTTTGAAAGATGTATTAACCTGCTTCTATTAGTCCATTTCTGTTGCTTATAACAAAATACAAAGATCTGGGTATTTTATAAAGAAGAAGAAACGTATTACAGTTTCTGAGGTGGGAAGTCAAAAAGTCCAGGGAAAACAGCTGGTGGAGGTCTTGGTTACAGCGACAGTGACGGCATGGTATCACTGCCATTATTAATCTATTCAACATGGTGTGGTCCTATAATCCAATCACCTCTTCAAGTCTCAAGTCTGCACCTTTCAATTACCAAGTGGGGGCCAAGCTTCTAATACATAAACTTTGGGACACAGTTCAAGCTTCACTGGGTTTCAAGGGGACATAATTCAATCCACTACAATGTTTAATAGGATAAAGCATTCAGATATAAAAATATGGTGTTGGGCTGGATCACAGATCTCTCTGCCCTGTCCTGTGCAGGTCATGAGTCAGGTAAGTGAAAAACCAGGTAGCCGCTGACAAAGTTGAGATGCTGTATTCCAGACATGAGCTTTCCATACCAAAGTACACAATAGCAGCAATGAGCCAAGAGGTACATGGGAGCACATGTGCAATAACACTACTCTTACCTAACGTGTTTACAATGGATATGCTGAATCATACACAGCTGGATATGAGGCAAGAAGGCCTGACAAAACTAACTCTATTTTCCTCACACCCCACCCTTTCAGGGTCTCTCACCATATAATCTATGCATTATCCAGTCATCTTACCTTAGTCAGTGCAGCAGTTTCATCACTGCCCTGAAGGAACTATGTATGGGATGAATGATGCCAACTTCTTCTAACTCCAAGATAATGGCATCTATCTCTTCATGTCCTCCTGGTAGGTGATACTGTTTCACATTAACCACAAGCTTTGGCTTGGGCAACACCCATGGATCATGCTTGGCATGTCCCCCTAGCACAGGCTTTACTGTCCAGACGTGCAGTCAGAATTCCCCAACTGTCATTAGTAGGTATAGCCCATAACGTTCTTCTATGCACAAGATGTATTCAGCTACTGGGGATATATACACAGTATATACATGAGGGGGCAATAGTGCTTGCCCATGGGAATGGCACAGCTTTTACTGTAATAGAATTCCCTCCATAGCCATTGACATTCCCTGTGGCTCCCGAAAACTTATCTGGGTTGCCATATATCAGGCTACATTCTGTATATCCACCAATGCTAACACTCACTGTGCATTTGTCTCTGACCAGTGTATTGCCAGTTCAATATGAGGCCTCTGGTCCTCATCTGCCCACCAAAAATGAGTACCCCCTGTGGCTCCCGAAAACTTATCTGGGTTGCCATATATCAGGCTACATTCTGTATATCCACTAATGCTAACACTCACTGTGCATTTGTCTCTGACCAGTGTATTGCCAGTTCAATATGAGGCCTCTGGTCCTCATCTGCCCACCAAAAATGAGTACCTCAGCCTGGTTCCAAGTCAAAAGAGAACAGTCCATCCACCTGCATGGAAGTAGCCATAAAATCCTTCAGATTCATTGGGTGTACTTTATCATTAGTCTCTTTTGGAAGCTTGGTATAGCACTGTTTGGGGTACAATTGTTGCCACAAGGCAAACAGGACCGCATTTGGCTGCCAGTCAATTTTTTCCCTATTAACTCCTGTCACAAGCAAGTCTAACCATGTCTACATACAGCTAGTCTTGCTCGGTCCCTTCAGGGCAACACTGAGCATTTCTTGGGGACTTGGTCTTCACCACCTTTCGGATCCCCTTTGTCTCCTCCCCTCTGCCTCGTCTAGACATGGTCTTACTTCATGTATTGAACAACCAACATATGGAGTTGTTATGGCCATCAGTGACCCAAAGGATGTTGATGGAGCATTTTGCAGCACTATGTCTCTCATGGTACCTGTAAAACGTTCATTGTCCAGGCCACGGGTGTTCACTTTAAATATGGATGATTGCATCCCTAGCTCCTGAATTATTTGGATCAGTTTGGCATACATTTACCATCTACTCACCATTTTGGGCAGTTCTCCAGGGTTTGTCCACATGGTCTGGATGGCTGCATTCACCCATTCCGTGAAGGAGTGGTTATCCTGTCCTGGTGCATATCTGCGGCTATTCTGTAGCTGCTGCTACAGGGACAGATGCATGGTAATGGAAGCCAACTTTTCCATCTCCTCACCAAAGCATACTATGCCATCTGTCACTAGGTCTCAAAGCCACAAAAGCCAAGCATCTAGGGGGTCACTCTTTTTCTGGTGAAACTGTTTCCCCAAGTCCACCACCTCAGCTTGAGTGTAGAGGACATAAGTAGTGAATTGGGTCTCTTGTGTGTTGCCTGCTGGTTGCCAACCTTGTCCTATGGGTTGTACATGCTTTAGTTTCTGATGGGTAACAGGTCATGCCAGGGGAATCACAGTCTCCTCCAACTCACCATTGGGTTCGTCATCATCACCAGTGTCAAAAGCAGGAGTGACTTATTGCTGTACTTCAGCATCCAGGACAAGTACCTGGACTTCCAACAAATCTGCTTTCTGCTGGAAATCTCAAAGCTGGAGTGCCTGGTCTATGCTGATTCATAGTACAGTGACCAACAGCCAGACCCTGGCCAATAGGAAACTGGTGCTGGGTACCACGAACTCAAAGTAGCCACATTTCCTCCCCCTCCTGAGGGGCTAGTGGCTCCCTTATCTGTTCAGAATCCTTCCAACTATGCCAATTGTTGGGCTCAATCACAGATCACTCTGCCCCATCCTGTGTAGATCATGAGTCAGGTAAGTCCAAGAAACCTGGGTAGCCACCAGCAAAGGTTACATGCTTTACTCCAGATGCGAGCTCCACCGCCAGTGGTTCAGAGCCACTGCCTTGCATATTGAAATACACAATACTGGCAATGAGCCAAGGGGTACATGGGTGCACATTCACACTAACACTACTCTTATATAACTTGATTACAATGGATGTGCTGAATCATACCTAGCTGGATATGAGGCAAGAGGGCCTCACTAAACCAACTCCATTTTTCACACGTAGGGGAATTAATTTATATACCATATATTATATATTAGAAACATCACAGATAAAATGTGCATTTCTCAAAATTATTTACTTCAATGTCTGGCTAGGCTAAGGCCTATGTCCTGGAATCCTCACAGAGCCAACTGTCTAGCTCTTAATCCTTTTTGTGATGCCAATTGTAAAGCTACTTGGCCATGCTAGTCGTTGGGCTCTTTTACCTGCTTGGTAATCCTGCTGACTGGGCTTATTGTTGAACTAAAGCTGGGTCTGGAGCTCCCAGACCCCTCAAGCCCATGGAAAGACTGGGTCACAAACCCTTCACATGGCAGGCTGGGTCACCAGACCCCACACATTCCAGGCTGGGTCACCAGACCCCTTCACGCAGGTCTATGAGCTAGGTAACCGGCCAAAAAGGTCCTTGGAAGTCATAGGTTTAGAAAAGAATGGCTGCATTGATGGTGGCCACCCCAGGCAGTAAACACCAGCCAAAGTGGAGGTGCCATGCAGGTGCACTTACTCCACTCCTCCCCCAACAATGTTTACTGAGCCACCCCCAACCAGCCCTGAGGCGAGGGGAGCCTGATTAAATTATTCTATTTTCCTAGCATTCACTTATTGCTTTCTACATTGAATATTATAATAAACACTGTTAGATATTAGAAATATTGTACATTGACAGTTGATAAAATGTATTCTTTGAAAAATCTTTAAATGTCAGCAAAGCCAATCTGCTCATTTTACAGAAGGCAAAACAAAGTTCCAGATATATCAAAAGCCTTAAATTACATCAAATAACATGGCCAGATCTAGAAAAAGTTCTTTTAATTCCTATCATTGTCTCTTCCAACTTACCAAGTGAAATAATGTACAGCGTAAATTCTAAAGATGGTTGATTTCAGTATAAAGTAAGTCTCTCATTGACATGTATTTATTAAAATACTTTAAATATCTTTATGATAAAAGTAAATACATTGCCACATAATTACAAAAGTATGGAGCATGTCTGTATTATGTTGCTAGTTGCTTATTCGTTTCTTTATACATCTGTCCAGAGATCTCCAAAATGTATGCTAAATTTCTGCTTCAGTAAGATATCTTAAAGTTTGACAATTTTTCAATACCATGAAAAGGAGAATTACTCTTCTCTCACACACTCTCTCTCTCTCTCTCTCTCTCTCTCTCTCTCACACACACACACACACACACACACACACACACACACACACATGCAAACATATTCAGAATGACAGAGTATGAGAGGATTGGGAGAGGAAGGAGAGAGAAATTGAACTTAATGCTGGTACCAGTATTGCGATATATCTTTCATCTTTTGTTTTACATGTGTTGATTGTCTCAATTAAACTGCCAAATACCTAATCACAGAGGTTTTGATGAATAACAAATAATTTGGGACACACCCTAATTATTCCATTCCAGACCCAGCTTTCTGGTGAATTTGTGGTATGACCATGAGCATGCAATATTGATAATATATCTCCATTTTCCTAAATGTTAAACCAAAGGATTTTTTTATAATATGGATAGACATTGCATTTTATTTTCTTTTTAAATTCATTCAACTTGTAGTATGGAATAGGGATGGATTCTGAGGCTACTGACAACCTCAAAGCACCATGATCAATAAGACATGTATGCTTTGTTGTTGGGAGGAAGAGAAATGACATACATGTCATTTTTTTAAATGATTCCAAATGGGTAGATATGTACCTCACTTCTCATTTATTTGTAAGCATAAACACTCATTTAATGGCAAATATATAACTAGATCTAAATTGCATTTTAGAGCCAATTTGACTAATACTTCATTTTTGATTTACTCATTCAATAAACATTAGATTATATTGCATTTCAAACTATAGGGTTTGCTATTTCCATTCCTATCCTCATAACTCTGTAGATCTTTCATGGTTTTCCCAATGTGAAGTATATAGCACACTCAAATATCCTGACCACATTTTAAAATCACAAATTCCTGGACAATTCGTTTAGACATGAAGCAAAATTTTTTCTGCCAGCTTAATTGTCCTAGATAGCAAGAGATGAGTGTTCAACACAGAAGAGTAAGTAATGGGAAAGTCTTACATTATTTTGTGCCCAATATTTTAAGTACAATTTAAAAGAAATTGTGCCCCTGCCTTGGATTGAGTGTCCTCCCCAATCCAGACCCCCACTATGACAATGATAAGAGGGTGGGAAAGCCGCTTATGGTAATTGAAAGGTGGAGCCTTGAAGAGGTGATTGGATTGTAGGACTGAGCAGTAGTGAATGGATTAATAATGGTGGTCAGGGTGTGGTCTGGAAGGCTTTAAAAAGAGTGAATGAGAAGGCTAGTCTCTCTGCTCTCTCTGCTCTACCATTTTCTACAATGTGATACTCTGCTGTCACTGTCACCACCACCAAGACCACCACCAGATGTTACTGGGCTTTGAAATTCCCAGCCTCAGAAACTAAGTAATGCATTTATTTTTCTTACAAATTACCCAGTTCTATATATTTTGTTATTAGCAACAGAAACTGACTAATACAGACCCTAACAGATTGGTTATTCCTCACTAATGACTTTATCATTTCTTTCATCATTTTGTCTTCTTCCAAGTTTTGTGCTTCTATTTAAAATACTTAAAAATAGCTTTTTGAAAAATCACTATGTGTTCTTGAAAGGTTTTGAAAAGTTTAGTAGTTTCCCATTGTTAATTGCTAGAAATGCAAGGAAATGAGCAAAAGAAATCTCCCATATTTCCTTTTACATGAGATTCAATCCTGAGATCTTTGTAGAATTTATGGCATTCTTTTTCTACCTATTTATATAATTGTATTTATTATCACCTAACACTCATGTGGCCATTTAGATAATGCTAAATTATCAGATCACAACCCAAGAAAAAACTACTCAGGTAGCTTCAGAACAAAATGCATATGCGTATATGAGTATGCATATACACATATACACACATATAAAGGTAAATACATACACTATATAAAATAATACATATACACACATACATTTATAGTATGTAAAGCGGAAATTATTAGTGCATATTTTAAAGATTCTTTTTTACAATGCCATGAACTTTGCATTGCTGTTTCATTTAACACAATCAGTACTCCTGGCATAGAATCTCAACCTAGATATCTTTGCAAAATTGTTTTATTACTTTGGAGGAATAGGCAGCTATTGGATTACAATTACATTTAAGTAGAAATTGAAAGATGATATTTCGGGTTCTCAATATCAGAGTGTAGAGTCTAAATATGATAATGAAAGCTTGTATTAGATTTTGTGTTAAATTGGTAGATATATTAAAGAGTAGAAAATCAGGTTGACATTGGTGACATCAGTAGCTGCTCTTCTCATCAGAGCTATTCTACTCCACATCGATCACATTCATCTTGCTCTCTTACCAAGGGAGATTATGCTATAGAAAAGTAATATTTATGTAACAATAGACAACACACTTACATTAAAAAAAAATCATCTGAAGGTCAGCTAGGGAAAGTTACCTGGTGAAAGAATATTACAAAGTAGTATCTTCAATTATAAGAGCAATGTCATGTGATTGCACATTAAAATATTTGGAACACATTGATATTAATGTTCTCCTTAACAAACATTTATTTAATTTTTACACTTTAATATTCTATTTCTGTATAAATATTTTTAGTCTTATTTGATCTAGAAATATTTATATTTCTTCCAGTTACCACAATACTTGTGACAATGTGTGAATTAGGCATTCGTTTACTATCGAGATAAAGGAAATTAATAAAATCAGTATCCTGCAAGCAAAATCCTCTAAAAACTTATTTACTTCTTGTCAATTTGAATTCATCTGTGCCTTGCATCAACAGATAAATGTATGGTTAGTTTTTAGATATTTATATTAGATTTGCTATATCTCCTTGCTTCTGTGATCCCCTATCTAACCATACATTATTCTCTAACTTAATTGCAAGTATTTCTTTCTCAGATCTTAGTGGAGTAGCCACGTATTCAGTCTCTTTCTTAAGATAAGTTGAATAGCCAAATATTCAGTCTCCTCCATATGATACTTTGTTAAACTGGAAGGACTTAGTGGATGTTATACACTCGCAGGTACTCTACCTCTGGCTATCTTAATCCATTCAGGTATTTTTAAAATAGCCACAAACATACCGTTAGATTTGACATTTTTATCAAGGCTGGTTTACAATTGTCACTTGTTGATTAAAGTCACCGAATTTTATTTTTTACAAATCACTGGTGACAAACAGCTGATTCTTTTTTTTCAACATGTTCCTGAATTTGAGAACCCTACTATTCTCCAGTTGTTTGCTGAGACCAATTATTTCCTTTTTCTATTTTTCTGTTTCTTTTTTGTAAATTATCATTTTATCTATTATTATTTTCTTTTTCCTTTATTTTTAAAATTGAAATGTAATTGATTATACATATTTATGAGGTACAGAGTTGATTATCAGTATTTGTGTGCACTATGTGATGATCAAATCAACATTATTAATATGTTCATCATTAAAAACATAGTTATGCTTTGTGTCCCTTACCCAGTTACACCCTAACCCACCTCCCCCTCCCCCTCTCCACCTTTAGTGACTATAGGTCTATTCTCTCCTTCTGCAAGTTTAATGTTTTATTGTGGTCTGTCTTTCTTTTCTTTCTTTCTTTCTTTCTGTCTGTCTGTCTTTTTTCTTTCATAGTTTCCACTTATGAGTGAGAACATGCACTATTTCTCTTTTCATGCTTGGCTTATTTCACTTAACATAATTTTCTCCAACTTCATCCATGTTGATGCTAATGGCAGAATTTCATTATTTTTATGGCTGAATAGTATTCCATGGTGTATATATACCACGTTTTCCTTATCCAATCATCTGTGGATGGACATTTAAGTTGGAACAATGTCTTGGATATTGTAAACAGAGCTATGATGAACATGGGAGTGCAGGTATCCCCTTCAACATGATGATTTCTATTCCTTTGGGTATATACCTAGAAGTGGGATTGCTGGATTGTTTGGTAGATCTATCTGTAGTTGTCTGAGAAACCTCCATACTGTTTTCCATAATGGCTGTACTAATTTGCAGTCCCACCAGCAGTGCAGAAGAGTTTCCTTTTCTCCACATCCTCACTAGCATTGTTATTCTCAGTCTTTTGGATAAGAGACAGTCTAGCTGGGGTGAGATTATATCTCAATGTTAACCTGTCCTATTAATATTGTGTTTTCCATTTTTGCACCTAGAACTACATGATTATTAGGTAAGTGACGTGTCTTCACAAGTAACATTTTACCAAAATTTGTCATCAATAATGTGAATCATCCTTTTTCAAAGTTTGTGATCTGTTTCTTTATAGCTTGTCACCCAAACCTAAACCAATGCCACATATTTTAAGTTTATATTAAGAAATTTCCCGTATTGAGCACTGTCCATCAGAAAAGACTAGACTATGCTACAACTACAAAACACCCCAATTTCTCAGCAGCATAACCCAACAATATTTTAATTTTCAGTAATGCCACTTACCCATTGTGGTACAGCATGGGACCTCATTGTAGCAAAGAGCCAAGCTGACTGGTAAAGAGATCTTAACCCTTGACTTGGTGCTGTCAGCGCCATGCTCTCCCAAGTGAGCCACGGGCCGGCCCACAGCATAACTTTTAAAAGTACAGCAAACCACAGTCCTTTTTGAATGGTTCTAATCACATCGCTCATTTTTATAATTTTAAACTTCTTCTCATTTTCTGTTTTTATAATATTAAAATACTTTATTTCTAATAATATATCATAGTAATTTCAACTCATTTCATTGTTGCCATCACAAGCAACTTTTGAAAACATGTATATATTTGTTATGTAACTAGAAATAAATTTTGCTCAAATGTACAAAGTTTACCAACATATAGTGATCACTTATATAGTGAGAGACTGGTATCAGGACTTAAAATGATTCTGTAATAGAGGTATGTCACAATTAATGAGAAAAATATTTTTAACAATTTATGTTTCTTTCATTATTTAATAGTGCCCTCCAGGTTGACTTTAGTTTTAGAAGAGTTAAAAAGTTACCTGTTTGATATTTACCTAAAGTTCATTCAGAAAGATAGATTCATTAAAATCAAAATATAAAAATCAATAAAGTTTTGTGTTTATAATCTAAATTAGGAACCAGCCATTATTCTAATTTCTTTTTACTAATCTTTAAAATTTGTAATTAGTAACTATAAATTAAGAGCATTGAAGTCCCTATTTTTTAAAAAATACTTATCTTATTATGGGATATTAAAATCTTCTAGTCTGTATTATTATTTTTTTTATAAAGGAAAGAGGTTTATTTGGCTTATGATTCTGGGACAGCTGCATCTGGCATGGGCCTCAGGCTGCTTCTACTCATGGCAGAAAGTGGCAGGCAGCCGGTGGGTACAAGCAGGTCACATGGCGAGAGGAAGCGGGGTACAAGCAGATGACATGGCGAGAGGAAGCAAGAGAGAGGAAGCAAGAACTAGTCTGTATTATTTTTAAATGAAATAACTCAGTGTAGAATAAATGACAGATGCTGAAAACACTTGAAATATTGCTTAATAATTGGTCAATTAAAGAGTAATATTTTTAATGTTGCTGAAACTTTACAAAATACCAGCTGTCTATAATTCTGTGCTTCAAATTCATCGAAATTAGACTTTATGAATGTGTAGAGGTTTATGAATATATTCAGGAGTCATTTTATACTAGGGTACTTCCAAAAAAATTGTGGAAAAATAGAATTGAAAGATAATATGAATCTTTCCATGAACTTTTTGAAGTACATAAATGTATATCTGTGTACATATTTATGGTGTGTGTATATACAGATAACATGTGTGGATGCTTCTGTGTCCATGTCTGAAAGAGAGAGAGAGAGAGAGAGAGAGAATTATGGACTTTAGAATTTCTGTGTGACTTAATTATATTTGAACTATAAATTAAAATTTAGATTCCTATTCAGCAAAAGTGCTGAGCTTTTATAGTTTAGTTTCATTCTTACTAATTGAAGGATTCTTAGAGAACTTAATTTTCTGAATTCTGATCCTTACACAGAAAATAAAACTGTTGACTTCCCATGGTGGTGAAAAAATACTCATAAAGATCTGTATAAATTTAATATGTGACATTTCTTCTTAAGATCAAGTTCTAGTTATACAAATGCCCATGCAGGCACTGGCCTGGGATCACTTTATTATATCTGGAAATTGAACATGTCATTAACAGAATATTAAATTTAACACCAACCGGATTTCCACCTGTGCTAATAGAGAGTTTCAAGTTTAAGCCTGTAATAGCAGAAAGCTCTGAACCAGTTCATCAGGATACCCTTATTTAAATTGATATTAAATCAAAATATGATATTATTAGGTGTGAGAAAAAGGAGAACAAAAGTCAGTTTTGTTCATATCCATCAAATTTGATATTAAATCAAAATATGATATTATTAGGTGTGAGAAAAAGGAGAACAAAAGTCAGTTTACATATCCATCAAAGTTCTACACTTAGCTGATCTTGTGATGAAGATATGTAATGACAAGTTGCCAAACTGCTAAAAGATTAATTAGATTGGGAAAATGCACTGTAGGTAAAAAACACTATAACTATATGCTGAAGTTCTACTGAAGTCAAAGAGCCTGGGTTCAAGAACCAGTTCTGTCACTTAGTAACTATGTGACCTTGGACTATCTAGCTAGCCTCCTTATGCCAGAATTTCCTGATCTGTAAAATAAAAATAATATTCACTCCTAGCTCATAAGGTTGTTAAGTGGATTAAGTGACTTAATATTTGTGAAGTGCTTTGAAAAGTTCTTGACATATTGCAAGGTCTATATAACTGTTAAATTAAAAAAAATGAAATGTCTGTCTCACACATGTACAAATAGACAATGTAATATGTAATGAAAGTATGATCAGGTTTTGAATAGAAGAAAATCCAAAACCCAGTTTGTTCAAAACACACAGAAGCTGTAGAGTTCCTAGGTACTGTCCCTTGACCTGCCAGTGAGGAGCTGAAACAGTTTATATTGAGTTGATATGTCTTTACATGATAAGTGAAAATGCTCTCTTGCCTTTCTTTTGCATAAATGTGGTCAATAAAGGTTTGTGGGTTTTGCTTGCTAATTTGCTTAGGGCACTTTCTTTGGAAAAATTAGGAACCAACTGACATCTATCACCAAAGGGTACTGAGACTTTGAGACCACCTGCTACTTAATTTGACACATCAATGCCAACCTTTTGGAAAGTGTCTAAGCCACAGGGGGTAATGACCAGGTGTGCTGGCATATTTTGCCACTTCATTTCTGTGTTTCATCTGATTAAAGTGCAAGCAGGGTATTTTAGGAACATTTAGTTTTTGCTGAATACATTTCTAATATGTTTCACTAGTTATTCTTGGAAAGAAGTTTTTTTTTTTTAAATGGCTTTAATGGAGAACAATTTTCAGAAATCCTTGCTTTTGTTTTAACTTTTAGAGCTTTGCTTTTAAATAATAACTGTCATTCTCTCCCTTTGCATGTATTGCTATTATCACATTTACCACATAATAGTTTAATTTCTTGTCCCTGTCATTTTAAAGACATCTTTAAGGATAAAGTCCCTAATTTTTTTTGTGTGTATGCTTTAGAATAGGACGTAAATGGCATGTGCAGAATATGCAAACCTCGTGGAGAAAAGGAAAAGTAACTGTTAGACTCACCAGAGCCAACTGTGCCTATTGAGGACTATTACTGATGAAGAGAGGTCTGCTTCTGTAATGACCTAATAATAATAATGATTAGGAGGCCTAATATTCAAATAGAATAACTTTAGACTGACAAGCAAGAGTACTTCATAATGTTTCCCAATTAAGAATCAAGTGTTATGTTTTCAAAGAGAAGACTATGATTTGGGGATATAAGTCTTTTAAATCTATCACTGTGAATCAGTCTTTGAAGATTTTTCTTCTTTTTTCATGGGTTGTTGAGACCATGTAGAAATGAAATGAAACAAACCCTTGTCTTCCAATGAAACAAAACTGATACTTGCCCCAGTAAGAATGCCCAATAAGAATCTTTATCAATCTTTATTATTTCTTCATTTTGAATGCATTTAATTGAAAAAAAAATCGTAAAATAACTGAATTCTCTATACTCCATTGTACTTAATACAGACAATTTAATATAATATCAAAAATCCTAATATCATTAAAACCCCCTTTTCAAGTCAAGCTTGGTGCAAGCATGAAAATCTGAGTAGAAGAAAGGGCCTATGTCCACTGTCTTTCTTTTTGTTCTATCTCAATTGCTCTGACTTCTTTTAAGAAGATTGGCTTGGAGAGGACAGAGTTTGAAGAACAGGGGCAGGTGGGAACAGAAGAAGTCTTATTTGATTGGTGTCTCTTGGCTGCAGCAGATATTTAAAGTTTATTCTTAATTTATTCTCATGGGGCATTTTATTCCTGGTGAATAAGAAAGAACGCAGCCCCTGATAGCTGGAAAGTAGTCTAACACCCACAGCGAGGCCTTATTCTTAGTATAATCTCCTCTCACACCATACCTAAGGCTTTGGAATTATTGCAAGTTGGACTAACTCCCACAGCCAGGCTATATTATTCTCCTTAGGAATATACATTACCACTCAGAACATCAACATCAGACAGTGTCATCCTGAGAACTTTATAAAGAAAGACAAGTACAGGATGACTGTTTTGCTAAAATCAGTAATAACTACTCATTTATCTATTATAGTTTTGTCCTTGATCTAGTCTGCCTTTTACACAGGTAAAGTTTATTGAGATACCCACTGATGGAGTTGCTCTACTTTCTGATAGCACCCAAAGTAGTGTGAATCCCTGCTTCCTTAGAAATTACCCAACCAACACCCAAATTGAGTAATAAGTTTTTTCTAATACTCTCTTATGGAGACACCTTCATGGTTTTCCATAGTAAGTGTCCTCATTCTGTGCAAAAGCAATAAACTCAATTGATCAGTTTCAATTGTGGGTTTGGTAGTCTTAAGTTGAAGGCCAATGACATATTTTCCAGAAATCCCACATAATTGGGGATCTGCCATGTGCAATTCTCTTAACATGGATAGAAAATTTATTTATTTATTTGTTTGTTTGTTTGTTTTCTTGTGGCTTCTTATTGCAATTATCTCCATACTCATACTTTGTTCCACCAGGCCACATAGCTAAGGGTCATTCTTGAATACTCTTTTCTCTCAAAAACCATACCCAATATGTCAAGACAAACTTCGCATTGACTGAAATAAATTCACCACTTTTACAATTTCTATACCGGACACAGTTTCCATCAAATATTACCTTAAATACCTTTGTAATGTCTTAGATTCTCTCACTTCTTCTTCCCTTTTCTTCCTATGGTATACACAGCCTTCTACACAGCAACCCAAGTAATGGTTTTAAAATGTAAGGCTCCACTTCATATTTCCTGAAAATCTAGTGACACAATGCCATCTCACTTCTAATAAAATCCAAAATCTTTATTATGTACAACCAGTCCCTGCAAATCCAGTCCCTGTACTTCTACTGATTTCATCTCTTACCATCCTCTTATTTCTTCTACCTAGTTTTTATTACTTAAAGAAATAATTCATGCCTGCTTTCTTGATACTTATACAGCAAGCCAAGAACGCTGTCAGTAGGTATTTTTTCTGTTGCTTAGAATTATCATCCCCTCCACACTTATCTACATGGCTTCTTTGATCATTTCTGCAGGTACTTCATCCAAACGCCACCTTTCATATAATGTGAAATAGTAACACTTCACATGAATCTCTGTCTCCCTGATTATGTTATACTTTTATCTACAATACTCCTA
Organism: Galeopterus variegatus; assembly: GCF_000696425.1. Taxonomy (NCBI): domain Eukaryota; kingdom Metazoa; phylum Chordata; class Mammalia; order Dermoptera; family Cynocephalidae; genus Galeopterus; species Galeopterus variegatus. Next base: position 2,023 of record NW_007743346.1, on the reverse strand, counting down.
TTAAAATAAATTAGTAATGGAGGAATAGAAAAACAACAACAAAAAAATCTTTGAAAAAAATTATAGAAACAAATTAAAGATATTGCATGTTCATGGATTTAAGGACTTAATATTCTTAAGATTCAAAGCTGCCCAGCAAAAATAACAAACACTTCATTGAGAGGTAGTCAAAACTGATGACAGTTCCTTGGTTTAATTATGATATCTAGTTATGAAGTATTTTGCTTTGCAAAGTGATTCCTTTTCCTCTCATGATAAGACTTCAGGTTCACAGTCAAAAGAAACATAGTGGATATTATTTAGATACAAAATAATGCAAATAACATCATCCAAGATATAAATATAATTCATTGATATCTACAAAAGATTATAAAAGTGTGTGGATGTATTATAAATACCCATTATCGATAATGATGCAAACTTCTAGTGTCTTTATATCACAAAAGAAAAATGAAGTGAATCCAGACAATTGTAAGGAAGGAAAGTAAATAGCCCTAAATAACAAATGATACAGAAGCTGATTAAAAAGTAACATTATTAGGGAAAAAAAAATCTTTAAAAAAATATACATCTAAATTTAATTGAGATAAATTTGTATAATCATTTTTAAATGTAAGAAAAGGAAACATTAATGCTATACAGAATACGGTGATTGCACCTATGAATTCAGGATGTGAACTGAATTTTTATAAAACAATGCAGTCAGTTAGAATAAATGAAAATATAGTGATAGTCTCAGTATCCGTGGTAATATATCCCAAACAAAAATGTTACAAAAGGCTTCTGTTCAGTGCACTCCTCATAGCTCTCCAGTGATGAGAAATTTTCTCAGTGTAAGCAGAGTGTTCATGTTTGTGCTCTCCAACATATTTGAGGGTGTGCAAAGAATGACGAACATAACACACTTACTTTATATTCTACTACTCTAAATACTATATGACTTTAATACAAAAGAATTGACTGACCAAGTTCTTTAGGGGTAAATTATATATTATTAATAATAAAGTATTTATGAATTTAAGGCCAAGTAAAATAATTTGTAATAGCATATATTTTTATACAGAAAAAATATTTTATGGCTAATGTGTATATACCTTTTTTGTATTTGTTTATTATATCTAAATTATGATTTTGCAAATTTTGTTTTGTAAAATGCAATGGAAAACAATATTGTATAAATATGTGATTTCAGAGAGAAGCAAAGTATGGGTTAAATTATAATCAAATATCAGAATGGGAAGAAAAAATGAAGCTTATTATCAGAAGTTTACAACTGAAAACAAGTTAATTCCTTTTTAATTAGGCACTAAGTTTAAAATAATGAATAAATGTGTATTATTTTGATAATAACTATTTGAAGCAATACTTCCTACTACCTCAGCTCATGTGAAAAACAAGAACTTAATAATAATTTCTTTATCACACATTATATGTCAGACAGTATTCAAGATGCAAATAAAGCTCTACTCAGATAACTTATACTATAGCACAAAATTATTTTTAGGCAAAATGAATTTTACTATGATTGAAATGTAGCAGAGTTTGTATTGCACCTGCATAAGAATTCAGAAATGGCAATCTTCATAAGTATTTCCATATCTCTATGGTCAAATAAATTCAAACAATGTATACGTTTTATTTAGACGATTAATCTCATTTACTTTGTGCTTTTGCTCTCATGTAATTTTCAGAAGGAAATCTTACATATGCCTCATCTGGTTTTAAAATACTAAAACCTATAAATATATTTTACATGATAAGCAAGAGAATATGTAAACCTATTCACATTTTCTCTCACTAGCAATCTGTAATGATGGGTATAGGCCTTTATTCTCAGGACCTATCCCAGTGCCTGGAACAATTGAAATTTATAGAAAATATATGTAGAAGGAATGAAGAAAAACAGAATAAAATTTTAAAGAACTAGTTAATAGATTCTAAGATGGCGACGGGTCTGGAGCAGCCGTGACAGGAGACAGAGCGATCCTGTGAGCCGTGCGCTGTGATACCAGAGTATTGATTG
>NW_007743345.1:17431-20012 GCF_000696425.1 Galeopterus variegatus | reverse complement strand
AAGAGTAGTGGAAAAAAGTTGGTTTGGCCATGGTGCTGACACTGCATGATTGTAGATATCTATCAAATGTTGAGCAATAAAAAATATAATTATAAAAATGATTTATTGCATGACAAGATAGAATCACATATTTTTTATTCTACATGACTTTTCTAGAGGCACGATTCATGAATTATGAAATGTTCTTTTATGATCACTAAAGGGACAGAGGAGAGGGGCAATAGACTCACAGAGAGGCTAAAGAGTTGATAAAGCAAGTGGTATGTGAGACCACAGACATGAAAAATAAAACTCTACCGTGATTTTTGAGATAGTGCCAATAGGTTAGAATGGTTTATTCACATAACATGAGATTTGTATATGTTTTTAAATCACCTAAGCCTTTTTTTATGTAATCAGTTTAACAATTCTGCCAAAAACAAGCACAAAAATATTTCTTTGAAAAAGACCTTCAATTGTTTAGGCATATATTGAGCTGCAAGAAGCAGAAAGCCAGACTACAGTGGCTTAAGCTAATAGTAGTTAATTTGTGTCTAGAAATAATCTGAAAGTAGGTTTTATTGGCATTTGTCTAGGCATTCACACATTGGGTTAGAGAAGTAGGCTCTTTCTGTATTCCTGCTTTGTCACCCTAAGCCCGATGGCCTTTTCCTACTTCCTAGTCTCCTTGTAATGCTATGGATATGCCACCTATTCTGAAGGCAACAAGAATGGCAAGTGCAGAAAATCCACTATGTCCTTTGTTAGTAGGAAAGCAATTTACTTTTCAAACCAATCCTCCTCATCTGCAGATTTCTGCTTCTTTCTCANCATCGGGTCTCGGGTGCGTGCGCCACCGGCCTCGTCTGGCGGCCGCGTGTCTCCCTCTCGCTCCCTCCCCGGAGCCGTCGCGTTCCCTCGCTTTCCCCAGCCCGAAGTGCATGGCAGTGGCCCTTCTGGTCTCCCTTGGAAGCTCGGCTTCAAGAGCCTTTGCTGGCATCGGGAACTTGGCGGTACCCCGGGGCAGGGGGCATGCGTCGCGGCCCCACCCGTGGGGTACAGTTGCTGTCTGCGTCTCTCGGGCCGTGGTGGCCGACTGCGCAGGGGGCGCAGCCCTCCTCAGCCAGACCACGGTTCGCTCCGCGTAGCTTCCCGCCTGGGGCAAAGGAGTGTGGGCGACGAGGGTCTCCTCTTAGTACAAGGTGGCGTCATTGGGGCTCGGTAACCTGGATGGGCATAGAGTTGGAGAGCTTTCGGGAAAATGCGTGTGGGTGGACGGAGGGGGAGAAGAGGCAAAGTGGTATCGGAGAGCTAGGCTCACTCCAAGTGTAACATGGAGTCTGAGCCTCGCAGGAGTTGGAGTGCGTTCGCCCTGCGCCCAGTTTCTGCCCGGTCCCCACCCTCCGCTTCCTGGGATGGCAGCACGCGCCTGCAGACCCTCCCTTGCTCCTAGGACAGGAATAGCTCGGGCAATTTGGCTCCCCCGATCCACTAGTTCCGAAATAGCTGTCACCCTCCTTCTTGCTTTGGTCTCCACCCCTGCTCCCCTGCTCCCTTCCCTGCCCCGTTCCTAAGGCTTTTAACAGAGTAGAGGAGAGATTGGGGCGGGGTGGGGGAGGGCGGTGGCTAAGTTTTGCCCAGTGGGTGAGGGACTCTCCCTGCTGTAGATTTTATAGGCTCTCGTTTTTAAAAGGCTTTTTGAAGTTCTTAGATCTCTTTCTTAGTTGTTTAAATTCGACCCTGGGTTAATCCTTATCTTGGTTAGGGTACTATGGACCATCTATAAAATGGAGCAGTTGGCAGTTGACCACTCTGAGAACTGAAGCTTCAGAGAATGTGAAATGTATGTCAGTGATGCAAAGTGTTTGATTTTAAGCTGATTATTCTGAAAGATACGGTGCTTCATAAATGCGTCTATATTTTCATTTGTTTAAAAAAAAAAAAAAGCCTTATGCTGGTAACCTTTGATAGTGAAGGGGAAAGGAGGCTTCCCCCAGCTGGCGTCGACAGGAAGATAGCAGCTTTCTATGATTTTCTGGAAAGAGGGTGACCCATCATCTGCAGAAGAGTTGCTTAAAGCTTATTAAAGCTTGATAGCAAAAACCCATTCTGAGATATAAATGGGGGTGTATTGTTGCCGGGGACAAAATCTTCTGAGGGATTTTAAAGAGATACAGCAATTGATGTAATAAAAAAATATGTAGATAAACAAGAGTGTAAAAAATCACCTGTAAGTTCACTACTCACCTATATACTATTAACATCTAGTTTTATGCTCTCCTAAAGGATTTTAAATGCCTCACAATGTTATGCTGGGTTTTCACTCCATCTCTACTTCCTCCTCCCTCCAAATATTGTATGGGGCTACACAATAATCTTTTCTTTGTTCTTGTAAGCTTGGAAGAACCTTAACAGGATGGGTGCAGCGAACTTTCCAGAGCACCCAGGCAGCTACAGCTTCCTCCCAGAACTCCTGTGCAGCTGACAACAAGGCCACTGATCCTCTGCCTAAGGACTGCCCTGTCTCCTCTTACAACGAATGGGACCCCTTAGAGGAAGTGATAGTGGGCAGAGCAGAAAACGCCTGTGTTCCACCGTTCAC
>NW_007743345.1:11291-11919 GCF_000696425.1 Galeopterus variegatus | reverse complement strand
AAAAAAAAAAAAAAAAAGAACTATATGGAAGAAGCTGTGGGGGTGTGAGATGAAATACAGAGTTTCTTTTAGTTTTTCCTAAGATGGGATTTGAGCACTGTTTACAAGCTAAAGGAGCCAGTGGAGAAAAAACTTGAATACATAAAAAAGGGGGGGGGGGTGTCAAATGAACCAAGATCATCTGGTTGTAAAGAGGGGATGGGAAGCAGAGCAATGTTAGAAGAATTTGCCTTACAAAATGAATAAGAGGACACAGGAATGGCTAGGGTGGTGAACTTTAGATGAAGATGAAGTGAGATAAAAGTGTTGAAGGAATTTTTGTCTTATGACTCAAACAAAAAGGTACTGTTTGGTAATGCAAAGTCCAGAGATAGGGAAGACTTTAGGATTGACCTAATCTAGAAACCTCATCTCCTTTTTTGTGCAGTTTTCTTGGCTTCTGATTAAGTCTGTGCTGGATTCTTGCTCAGACAAAATGGTCATAGCAATTCCAGGACTCCATATCGGCACAAAAGTAACTGGAGGAAAAGTGACCATCTCATAATATGACTTTCTCACCTAAAGGAGGAAACAATATCCCAGGAAACTTTCCCTCATGTCTCTTTGACCAGGATTAGGTATTGAAAAT
>NW_007743345.1:2817-10162 GCF_000696425.1 Galeopterus variegatus | reverse complement strand
TATTTACTTCAGTCCTTCTAGATCCAAGTGAATTTGAGAAATCTTCATTAGTAAGTTCCTTACACTATGTGTTTGTTCTTCTGTCCCCTAAATATCAACCCTGGAGCCACGGAAAGCTTTCTCTGAAGAATTTAAATATCTACAATAAAAATTCTGCTGTACATTCAGACATAACTGGGGTTCTTATGGATAAAGTATAAAAGATATTAGAATATTAATATTGAAATGGTCTTTTAAAGTAAGGAGCCATCTTATGGAGGATTTTAGCTGTTATAGTCCTCCTGCTCCCTTCTTCTTTCAGCTCATTTTTTCATTGGACATAATTTACATGACTGTCCTCACAGTTTTCATGGTTTTTAAGGAAAAAGTAAGCTAAACTCAGTCTCAACCTCTCAGAGGGACTGACATTCACCATATATACTAAAGACGGTGTTATTGAGGATAGTATAATATGCCAAGAATTTTTTATTCCATTCATAAATCTTCATCATTAAAAAACGTTTCTTTGTATATATCACTTTTTTTTAGCATGAAATCTATCATTAAGTCCTATCTCATAATATTGATGAAAGATTTTCCTAGCAAATATTTTGTCACAAGATGAATTCAACATGCTAGGAAACATGAAATGTTTTGGCATTTGTACAGTGCCTTTTCAGTTTATTTGTTGAATCATGTATCATCTGTTTTGTCTGCTGAGTACCAAAGCGGTAACTTATGCCAGTTAACAAAATACAAAATCAATCACCAATCTTGCTTCCTCTTGACTGATCCATATGCAAGGCAGAGGGATGAAGTAGTCATGATGTCAAGGGAAATATGTTGACCATTTAGTCTTTGAAACAAAGTATCTTCCACGGAGTGAGCTCTTTTAGAATCAGCAAAGAAGAAAGTTTAAGTGGAAACATCACAGCCTTCTTCTGCCTTTTGTCATGCTTCAGTGTCCATGGCTTTTCTGACCTTCGAATTTCATGCAATAGTGGACCAAAGCAAAGTCATTGGAAAACAAAACGCTGGCTGGCTGACATTCAAATTATTCTTAACATTAGCCAGAAAATAAAAGGAATCTGCTAATTTTGGTGGGTGAAGAAAATATGAACTACAAGTATTATTGGATCTGAATAAATATTGACGTATGGGTTGTTCCAGATGACTTCTCAACCATTCCAACCAGCACAGTGGCAAAGTACTTCCTTTATATTTCAAACTAATTTTGGTGGGTGAAGAAAATATGAACTACAAGTATTATTGGATCTGAATAAATATTGATGTATGGGTTGTTCCATATGACTTCTCAACCATTCCAACCAGCACAGTGGCAAAGTACTTCCTTTATATTTCAATCTTACCTTTTTTTTGTTTAATTCAGAAACAATTTTTGATCCATTTATACTTAGACATTATGTTTAGCAAGTTTTGTTGAATAACAAGAAAACTGTTATTCTCACTTAAATCACTCTCTTTAAAAAAATAAAAATATTTATGAAGTATTAAAAATATACTGTTTAGCAAGTTTTGTTGAATAACAAGAAAACTGTTATTCTCACTTAAATCACTCTCTTTATGAAGTATTAAAAATATATATAAAGTATGTAAAATAAAGAAAACAATTCTGGATATTTTATTCTAATATTTGAACTAGCTTCTACTTTTTGCAATTTCTATGAATGAGTCATTAAATAGAACTGGGAATCCTACATACAAAAAGTACGAACTTATGTTCTACATCACTCAAATTAATATAATCTTTTTTTCTCGGTGATTTTTAATAGTGCTATATGTGCAGTTAATATTTTTGTAAATTATATACTGATAGTAAGAAATGTAATATTATGAAAATGAAAATTCACAAGATCCTAAGGAAATATAGGTTAAAAATTCTCTCCTGGAGTCTAAAAATCATTATTTTTCTATGTATAATATTAAATGCTTATCTTTATGATTTATGACCAGAAGTTATGCATGGTTTATCTACTTAATGGTGTGATAGACAGAGATTCATAAGGGCTGCTTCAATTACCATGACCAATCAACACAAAATTATATTAGATGAGCTCAATCAAAATTTAAGGTGAGGATCTCCATAATAATTCTGCAGTTGTGAATATACAGTATTATAAATATTATCTTAAAAGATTCAGGGTGTATCTAAGTTTTCAATGTACATAAAATGATTTGATAAATGTTCATTGTTCTTTGATCAATTAGGTAACAGTAATTGCCATAGAAACATGAAGAAAAACTCAATAAACTGATGAGATGGCCAGCACACATATGGATACTATGTATGTTGACATATTACGTGTAAACTTAATTGTTACATGTATCAATAGTTTCTCCCTTTAGACTTTGTGGAGTAATATTATATGGAATGTTTGTATCACACTTTGTTTAATAATTTACTAAAAACAATTTACTAATAATTTACTAAAATCTAAAGGACAACCGGGTTGCTTCTAGTTTTTGATTATTACAAATAAAAATATTTTTTCCCTCTACAATAAACATCTAAGGGTGCAATTGCTGGGCCCTATGGCAATTGCATGTTTAGTTTTACAAGAAATTACCAGATTTCCAGAGTGGCTGTGCCATTTTACATTCCCATGAGGAGAATATGAGTGAGCCAGTTTCTCCTCATCTTTGCCAGCATCTGGTGTTGTCACTATTTTTTTTAATTTTATCCATTCCGAAGGTATGTAGTGAAATGTCATTGTGTTTTTTATTTGCATTTTCCTGTTGGCTAATGATGTTGAACGTATTTTCATGAGTGTTTGACATCTGCTTATCTTCTTGGTGAAAAGTCTGTTCAATCATTTGCCAATTTTCCAAATAGATTTGATTTTTTTTAGTGTTGAGTTCTAGGATTTCTTTAAATGTTCTAGATATTATGATATTATTCTTTTTTGTTTTTCACATTTTGTCTTTGTCTGTAGCTTGTCTATTTATCCTCTTTATGTGGACTTCCATAGAGCAAACCTTTTAAAAAATTTTTTGGTCGAGGTCATTTTATCAATATTTCCTTTCATGGGTTATGTTTTAATGTTTGGTCTTTTAATTGTTGGTGTTTCTTTTTTAAAATAAACAGAATATTTATTTTAAAAGCTATTATTTAGACCCATGCTTCTTAGACAATAACATGTATAAGAATCATTTCTTGAAAGATCGACTTCTGGGATCTACTCCTAAAAGTTCTGATTCACTAGATCTCATATTGGGGTGAAAGATGTGCATTCCTAACAAATTTCCAGGTGATACTGATGCTGATGGTCCACAGGCAACATTTTGAGTATCCACTATTTAGATTTCTAGTCTTTTAGGTTTCATCAGAGACCAGGAGTGGGAAAACTGAGATCTTGAATGAGATAGGAGAGAACAAACAAAATATTTCACTGATGAAAATATATTGGTATTAATATATTGATTTTTATAGAAAAGTTTGATGCTTATTAACTTGTATGTGATCAGAGACTTAAGTATTAAAAGTGGAGGCCTTGTTTTGCTTATATCTAAGAATTTGCAACGTAAAAACTAAATATATTGTTCAAAAATCATTCTCTTTATTGCAGGAGTTAGAAGGGAGGAATTAATATGTATATTTTTCATCATTATATTTCCACCCCATAGCACAGCACGTATCAACAATCAACCAAATTTCTTAGAATTGTCTTTGGTTCTATATAAGATCACCGTGGACTGCTATATTATTCATAACTACTGTATCTCCTCGTATTAGTCTGTTTTCTATTGCTTATAACAGAACACCTGAAACTGGGTAATTTATAAGAAAATGAAATTCATTTCTTACAGTTTTGGAAGCTGAGAAGTCCAATGTCCAGGGGCACATCTGTGAGGGCCTTCTTGGTGGAGACTTCCTACAGTGCCCTGAGCTGATGTGGAATATTACATGGTGAGAATAGCAACAGAACTTGTTAACATGCTCATTTCCTCACCTCATAAAGCCACCAGTCTAAAGCCATGATAATCCATTAAACCATTACTCATTACTCTGTGAATGGATTGATGCATTCATGACAACATAGTCCTATAAACCCTGAAGGAGTCAATTCCTTGACACGGATCCTGAGTGGATAACTGGGTCTAAATTTTGAATGGAGCTAAGTAGCTATTTGCTGATTAGGGGTTACATATATACCCTGTCTGAGGTTTTATTTTCCCCAGGCTGCCTTCCCAACTACCTGTTGCCCTGGTAAATGATGTGAAGGAGTTTTCCTCCATCACCTGTATTTAATCAACAGACTGCAACCTGTCAAATGTTACCTGGCCAAAACACAGTAATCCAGAATTACTCTTTTGCATAATGGGCCAAACCAATCAGAAGTAAACAAGCTCTGGTCCTTCTTTTGCAAAGACAGATCAATTTGGGAACCTGAGTGGGGGTGGGAGGGGTGACTTTTGCTATGTAAGACAATCCATCTCTTTGTTCTGGTGAAGCAGTCTTTGGTGTTGTGCTGAAGACTGCATCTTCCAGGTTTGAAAACTTTTTGCTAAATAAAGTCTCTCTTATCTCCAAATTCTTTTTCAGTGAAACTTTGTTGACAGTCTTCATGACCCAATCACCTCTTAAAGACTCCATCTTTCAACACTGCCATAGTTTAACTTCCCACCTTCTTAACACTGTTACAATAGGGATCAAGCTTGAATGAGTTCTGGAGGGACATTCAATCCACAGCATTCCACCCCTGGCCCCTGAAAACTCATGTTCTTTTCACACAAAAACAAATTCATTTCATCCCCCAAATTTTAGTTTGTTTCAGTACCAACTCACAAGTCCAAAGTTCTATCTGTAAAATCTAAACAAATTATCTCCTTCCGAGATACAGTGTTGGGACAGTCGTAAAACAGACATTCACTTTCCAAAAGGGAGTGATAAAAAGGAAGAAAGGAGTAACCAACCCAGAGCAAGTCCCAAACCCAGAAGGGCAGGCATCAAACTTGGATCTGAAGAATAATCTCCCTTTACTCCATGTCTGGCATCCGCTGCACACTCGTGTGGGGGTCGGGCCCCCAAGTTCTAGGGCAGCCTTGATCCTATGGCTCTCCGGGTCTCGGCCCATGCTTCAGCTCTCCCAGGCTGGTGTTGCATGCTGGTGGGATCTTGGTCATGGGTCTGCTCCCACATCTTCACTGAGCATGGCCTTGGTGTGGGCTCTCTGCTGCCACTCCAATCCCACATTTCTGCTCATCGTTGCTTTGTGGAGGCTTTCCTCACTGACATCACCCCTGAGACAAATCTCTTCCTGAATCCCCAGACTTTTCCATACGTCCTTTGAAAGCTGGGCTCATGCTGCATGCCTCTACAACTCTAATATTCTAGAAGCAAGCAGATTTAACATCACATAGATGCTGTCAAGACGTCTTGCTTATATCTTCTGAAGCAGCAAGTCCAGGAGAATATAGGGCCAATTTAGCCATGGCTAGAGCAGCCAGAGCAGCAGAATGCAGGGAGCAGAATCCTGAAGTGCAGCAAGCCTGTGGAGGGTAACTCAGGCCAGTTCTGTCCCCCTAGGCCTCTGGGTCTGTGATGGGAAGGACACTAGAGATACATGACTGTGTGTTACTCTATTCTATACATTATCTTTAATATATTATGCTATATCACAGTCTCTTTTTAATTAGAAAAACCACACAAAAGTTTAATAAAGTTTTTAAGTTAAATCTTTTAAAATTTATAAAACAACTTTGGAATAAAAAATATGTAATCGTGGTATACTTTTGTAGAGTCCTGATAAAAGTAATATCTTAAAGAAAAAAAAAAAAAGCACCAACAAAGTAAAAGGATGTGGTAGATGAGATTAACTCACTTATATAATCTCCTGCCTTTTCCTAATGTCGGAATAAAAAATATGTAATCGTGGTATACTTTTGTAGAGTCCTGATAAAAGTAATATCTTAATGAAAAAAAAAGAAAGCACCAACAAAGTAAAAGGATGTGGTAGATGAGATTAACTCACTTATATAATCTCCTGCCTTTTCCTAATTTTAATGTTGAATCATTTGCATTTGTGTTGCTATAGACATTAAGCAATGGATTTTTTCTGGAACTTAGCTTTCAGGCTAATTTGGTGATCCTGTATGCACACAACAATATTAGTCTTTAGACTCTCAACCTGCCATTAGTGAGCAAGAATTTAAAGTGATAGAAAGAAATCCCAGAGAAAAAGAATTCACAAATATTTTAGTCCTGTTATTTCAAAAGTATCTGACAAAAAAAATTTAATATATTCCACCATCTCTTTGAGAAGTACTGACAGGTATCCATAAAAGGATTCTTATTATTGTAGGAAGAGTGGTGTCTTCAAAGATTTTTATTGAAATTATATTTTTAGAATATACATAAATTGCAAATTATCCTTTTAGAACTCAAACTTATTTCCATCTTAGTGGGAACATAGAAGTTAGGTAGTTTGTAGGACAAAGCTCTGATCTTTAAGAAATCAAATGCCACATGTTCTTTTACTGTCTGCAGTATCTAAAATCAGAAACAGTCCATGTCAGTCTTTGTTTAGTTTGTTGAACAATATTCAATAAAAAATGGAAAACAACTTACAATTTTAAAGGTGAATAATAGCATGGTAATTCCATATTAAATTACATGAAATAAAACAGAAACTGAAAATTAATCTTTCAACTTTTTTACAAAAGCCTATATTAATTTCCAAAATAAATACAATTTAATTTTCAATTAGATGTGTTTTTTATAAGATGAAAACAATATAAGAAAATTCCTTGAGAATCATTTCCAGGAAAACAATACCATCTATGCTGAAACTTTCTCAATGAAATTTATCAAGCAATTAGCTGAAGCAAATTGTATTTTAAATTATCATAATATACGACAGAATAAAATTCATTTTTCTATTTTAATATATAGAACTAAAGAATAAATGCATTTTTATTATTATTGATTTGCTGGAGGAGAAAGATGCCTATAAATCTCATAAATTCTTCACCTGAAAACCTCTGAGAAATACTCTAAAGTATTTAGAAGTCATTTAAAAAACAGAATGTGCATTAAGTCTTTTAAATCTTTTATGTGCCCCTCCTTGTTTGCCAGGCATGGCACATAGTAGGTACTTAATGAAATACTCAGTATTGCACAGTAAAAGTTGCGCTAACACAAGGTTTGGCAACTGTAGATTTTTTCCAGGTAAAATTAAGGGGTCAGTGAAGGTTGTGACATGTTGAAAACCTTTCAAGATGAAAGAATTTTTTTAAGGAAAACAAAATCTTTTGTATGATTGCTTTCAAGATGATTATGTTCACAAGGATATTTTAAAAATCTTTCCTTAAAACTCCTGTTCCAAATTCAGTGTAAGTTATATTT
>NW_007743345.1:0-338 GCF_000696425.1 Galeopterus variegatus | reverse complement strand
ATGATCATACTGGTTTGTAACCACAAACTTCCCCTTGCAAACCAATAATGAATGTTTTTTATTAAGAGTTCTAAATGGCTTTCACCGATAATAGTCCTTTATTGTGAGGTGCTTTAAATGACCCCCTGTTATCTGATCACAATTTCCACTTCTTACCAACCTTTAATCTTTTGTAATAAAACATTTGACTAATGCTAAGGAATTTGAATTACACTTATACAGGATGTTTCTGCTGGAGAATAAAAAGAGAAATGTTAATTCATGCTTGGTCTATTGGTAATGTGTTCTGAATGAGTCCCAGTTGAGATTTTTTTTTTTCTGAAAACTTCTTAATTTTT
>NW_007743344.1:18681-19204 GCF_000696425.1 Galeopterus variegatus | reverse complement strand
GAAAATAATTTCACCCTTAGCTTCAGAGGTGTGCCTGTGGCTTAAATCTCTCCAATTAGAGCGAACCTGAGAAATCTCGTTCAGAAACATTCCCTTGTGTAGAACTGACAGCAACTTATGCTGAGGCCATGATGTAACTATGCTGGAATCCAGACCCAAAACAAAGCTGAGACAAGACTGCAATGAACTTCATCTCCCAGCTGGACAGCATCTCTGAAAATTTTGAAGTATCATGAAAACCAAAAGAATAATTTTTTGAAAAATATTAGTATAAAACTTCCTTTGGCACTATTTATTTATGTATAAATCACTTTATTTGGGGAAACACAAAAAGATTATTTATGAAGTATTATGTCTTATTTTGGGGGAACACAAATATATTAGGTATGGTACTTAACATGATCAAGAAATGTATATATTGATGTAATGAACTGAATTCCTTTCAATGCTTTTGTAATCTTCAGTGTTAATAAAACTGGAAGCAGAATAGTTTTAATTCCATTTCTGTTTCCAAGTCTTTAGC
>NW_007743344.1:15153-16673 GCF_000696425.1 Galeopterus variegatus | reverse complement strand
TTTTTTTTGAGAGCCAGTTGTTCAACATTCACCAGCATACCACTGGCAGCAACTTTCTTTCTTGTGCACTTTTTCCTTTTTTTCATTGAAGGCTTAGTTAGAAAGATAAAAACTTGTCAACAAAATGTGTGATATTGTCGGTATGAGAAAGCGAGCATACAAGTTCAGAACACATTGGATCGTTCTCTTGTGAAAATAGTTGTAGAGCTTCCACTACTCTCCTTGACCTATAGGAACGGTAAGAACCTGATATCATAGAGCATTGCACAAAACCAATCTCCCTATTGTATATCTGAAAGAAATCACCTTTAATAGCTAAATACTTTATGAAGAACATTTTGTTACTCTTAAAAATTGTTAAAATTTTTTCATCTTGGAAACAGTCCAAGAAATACGAACTTTCATTTACTTTCCTGCTTTATTTTGTTTNACCTCAGTCACCATTTGTTGCTTTTCATGGTAGAGACAAGGTGATTAAAACAAGACAAACATGCCAGAAGAAGAAAGAAGGAAAATGCCTTAGAATAACTTGGGTGTGAAAAAGAAAAAAATCTGCCTTTGAACTTCCTAAAAGGAGACTCAGGGGACTATGTATAAGGGGGAGAAGTATATGTGGTTAATATTAGGAAGAAGGTCATATCACAGGGAAGGAAATATAAGTAGAATACACATCTCTGAAGAGTTATAAAAGAATACGAAGAGTTTCATCTTTATGCAGAATTACAGCACGTTGTTTTTAATGTTTATTGTGCTCCAAAAGTTTTTTCTCAACGACTTGGATGCCTATTTTAGTTCCTAGTTAATTTATGCTTATGCAGAAAATTTCCTTTCTCTTGTCACTAATTTTCCCTCTTAAATTGAAAGGTGTTATACTTTATACAATATGAATACCTCTATAAGGCTATTAAATAATAAATATCTCAAATATCCTTTTTAAATAAAATAAATTTTTAATTCCGGATTAATTTTACATCTAAAGAAAAGTTCTAAAGGTAATACAGAGAGCACCTATAGACATCTCACCCAGTTTGCCATTGTTAACATCCTATGTTACCATGGTAAGTTTATCAAAGAGATACATTATTATTAACTAAACTCCACACAGTATTTGGATCAGTTTTCCACTATTATCTCTTTTCTGTNAGTGCTCCACACATTTTAGTACTAAAATATGGTACAGAAGAATAAACTTTGTTGATTTTAATTCCCTGCTATTTCCAGACATGTCTTTCTATGTAGAGAAGGAATTTGAGTTAATTTATTAAATAAACATCCTGCATCTATATTCTTGTAGAAAGTGTAGTGTGACTATTTCCCCTTTTTAATCCCTCAGTTTTTCGTTCTGTTTCCATTTGAAGAAATAGATCCAGTCTATGTATGTTAACTTTGTTTCAAATGCATGATGCTACTTACAAAAAGTGATAGAATTCATTTCACTTTGGTGCCTGCACCTAAAACAATACATCTTGTAAAAAGGATTTCATAGAGAGCTGTGTATACAGCTTCTTTGGCTGGGCACT
>NW_007743344.1:12743-13080 GCF_000696425.1 Galeopterus variegatus | reverse complement strand
AAATCAGTTCTCTGGTGGGATGGTGAAGGTTTCCAGGGCAGACTCACATGGTAAGCCCATGCCAATGTCTAAAGAAATGAGTCATGTGTCAAATGATGAGAGTTGGAAGGAATGTTACCAGCTATTATGATTTCCCACATTGCTCCATCCAGAATTTAAGATGGCCCATTTCACCTTCCAACAATAAAAGCTCATATAAGTCTCCACTTGAGCTAATCCCAACGCGTGATGCAGGAAGCCTCCTGAGACAAAGGAGGCTTCACCATCACATTCCAGTGCCATCAAACACCTGTCAATAAATCTGTCTCGGTCAAACTTGAAAAATGTAAACAAGAAG
>NW_007743344.1:9721-10549 GCF_000696425.1 Galeopterus variegatus | reverse complement strand
ACAGGGAAAGCCCACTGGCCTGGGGCACCACCTGGCCCTGTCCAGCCACTAACTCCTCCTAGAAGAGGAAGACTCAGTTGCTTTGCAGACGGCACTCTCTTGGATCCTCACCAGGATGTGATTCAGCCTCCCAACCCTGGACGGTCCACGCAGCTCCTACATTGGCTGGTTGACCACTGCTGGGCTGCAGCTGAAACGTGAAGGCATCCNAGATCGGGGCCAAAAAATCAACCCACACGCCCAGGGTCCTGGAGTAAAGGAAACACACAACACACTGACAAGGTTCCATAAAATGGGGCTACAAAATCACAGACCGATGGCTGATGCACCCCATCTAGTTCTGTCCTGCTCACACGGCATTTAAAAACTTAAAATTTGCCACCAAATCAGAGATGTGACACAAAACATCTAGGTTTCCAACTTTTATTCAATAAGGAGACCTTTCCTTCCAAACTGGTGACAATAGACAGAAATTGTCCCGTGCTCAACATCTGGGTGTTGGAATTTCCTCCCGGCTCCTTCTCTCCTTTACGCTGCCTGCCCAGCACCCGCCAGCATTGCAGTCTACAGTTCCTGTTGAAGAATCATCTAGAATCATAACTTAGACTGTGTACAGGGTGTTCACCGTGGGCTAGGCACCACACTGGGAGGCTCACAGTATGATCTTATTTATTCCTCGTAGCAATCCCATGAGGCAGGTGCAAGCCCATTTCACAGAGGAGGAAATCGAGGCTGGGCCACGGGACGGCGGCCAGGTCAGACCTTGAAGGTGGTAGAGCTCAGATTCTGGTCATTGCTCTCTACTGCCCCCTTGTGCCCTGCCGGCAC
>NW_007743344.1:8056-8709 GCF_000696425.1 Galeopterus variegatus | reverse complement strand
TTGGCCAGTACAGGGATCCGAACCCTTGTCCTTGAAGTCAAGAGACTGCCTCACCTGGAGACTCGGGGAAGGGCATCCCAGATGGAGAACACAGTTGGGCAAAGGCCCTGAGGCCGAAATAAGCTTGGTGCGTCCGAGGAACAGGTAAGAAAGCAGACAGGGTGCCCGGCGCAGACAGAGCAGGGGGAGGGAGGCGTGGACAGGGGATAAGTGTGGGAAGGCCCCAGGGGACGCGGTGGCGGTGCTGCATGGGTGGCATGAGGTCGTGAGGCTGAGGCACCTGGCACAGCCCCGGAATGCAGTGGACATCCAATAAAGGTTTGAGATTATGCTGAATCAGAGAAGCCAACTCAGCAGGGCTCCAGCCTCCTTGAAGTCGTAGCCCAGTAATTCCCGACACAGGAGCTGTGGGTTTCAAGGCCAGGTGAGGGCTGGCTGGCTGCATGGTTTTATAACAGCACAGTCAAATGGTTTGGGTCCCCAAACCATCCAGCTGTCAAAAAAAAAAAAAGGTGTCCAGGTGAGACCTTGGTATTCGCTCAGTCCCAGGCAAACCTCGAACTATCTGGACCTAAAGATGCAAGGTGTACACTGTGGCTTTACCCTGAGTTGACAAGTGTCCCTTTATTATGAGTTGATTTGTGTCCCCCCAC
>NW_007743344.1:5779-6235 GCF_000696425.1 Galeopterus variegatus | reverse complement strand
AAAAAAGAAAAGAGGAGAAAATCATACTAAAGTCCATCACAGTTAGGGTTTTATGGGGGTGTGGTAGAGAGGGAGATGGCAGCCTGTCCGTTCTGCTGCCGCTCCCTCCATGGCTCACCCCCTGTGCTCTGGGCAAGTGCACGCTTCGAGGGAGGAGCAGGGCCTGCATCACGTCCAGGAAAGCTGTGTCCTGGGAGCAGGTGCGGGGAAGAGGAAGAGGTGTGCGCCAGCAGACGGCAAGTCTGCTTACCTGAGCCTCCGTGTCCCCATCTACAAAGAGGGGTGGGGTGCCCACTGTCAACTGCCCACAGTCGTCTTGAGCACAAGAATGTGAAGAAGTCTGTTTGGAAGTAGTCTGAATGATGGACCATCATCTGGGCGTGAGGAGCGATGAGACGTGAAGCCATGGGCTGGGGCGAGGCTGCAGTAGGAGCTGTGGATCAAGAAGAGGGTTTT
>NW_007743344.1:2834-3805 GCF_000696425.1 Galeopterus variegatus | reverse complement strand
CACAAGGGACCGGCGCACACCAAAGTGCACCCACGGACCCGACGCACCCCTACCTGGCTGTACGGCCCCAAGCCCCACCAACTGCCCAGACAGGCCAAGTCCCCACCAAGTGCCCCAAGGGATCCAGCCCCCACCAACTGCACCCATGGGCACGGCCCCCTAGGACCCTACCCCCACCAGAACAGCACAATGGGACTAACCCCCACCAAAGAAACCCAAAGGGCCCTGCACCCCCAAAGAACCCCCACGGGCCAATCCCCCATGAAACTGCACACACATCGTGGACATACACAACTGCACCCACAGGCCCTCACCCACCCCAACTACACCGCAGGTCAAACCCNACTGCCCTCAAGTGCACAGCCCCCACCCAACAGCACCCACAGGCCAGACCACATGCAACTGTCCCCACGGCCCAGCTCCCTTCAAATGCTCCCACGGGCCCAAGCCCCACCAAATGCACCCACGAACAAAACCCCACCAATTGCACTTACGGGATAAGCCCCCAACAAAGTGAACCACGAGCCCCGTGCCCACCCAACTGTGTACACAGGTCCAGGCCCCAATGACAGCAGCCACATTTCCAACCCCCACGAAAGTGCACCCATGGGGCCAACTCCCACCAGAGTGCATCAACAAACGCAACCCTCACCAAACTGCACCAAGTACCCACTCCCNACTGCGGCCACATTTCCAGCCTGCACCAAAGTGCACCCATGGGCCCAGCCCCCACTGAACTGCACCCGTGGGTCCAGTCCCCACCAAAGTATCCCCACAGGCCAAGCCTCCCTCTAAGTAAACCCAAGGACACGTCCTCCCAAAGTACACACAAAAGCTAAGCCCCTATATGACTGCACCCACTGTCAGTACCTCCCCCACTGCACTCACAAGCCCCACCTCCCACCAACTGCACTCACGGGACAAGCCACCAACAAAGTGAACTCACGGGCCCCGTCCCCACCCAACTGCGT
>NW_007743344.1:1823-2784 GCF_000696425.1 Galeopterus variegatus | reverse complement strand
CAAACCTCACCCAAATGCACCCACGAGCCCAGCACCACCCAGCAGCATCCACGGGCCCAGGCCCCCAGAATTACATGCATGGAACCAGGCCAACTCAACTGCACATACAGGCCCAGCACCCCCCCAACTGCACCCACAAGCCCAGCCCCACAAACTACACACCCGGGCCCAGCCCCTATCAAGTTGCACGCCATGAGAACAGGACCCCCCACCCCCGGGTACACACGTGAGCCCAACCATCCGAACTGTACCCATGGGCCCAGCCCCAACCGACTGAACCATTGGGCCATCCAGACCCATCAGCACCCACAGGCACAGAATATTCTGGCCCAGCCCTCTTCAAAATGGAACCAAAGGCCCATTACCTGCCAAAGTCCCCACGAGAACAGCCACCCCCAAGGTACCCCCAGGTACCAAGCATCCCCAAAAGTACACCCACGGTCCAACGCCTACTCAACTGCGACGCCTACTCAATTGCACCCACAGGCCCAGCCCCCACCAACTACCCACGTGGGCCCGGCCCCCACCCAGGTGCACCTACGGCCCCCGTCCCAAACCAAAGGGCACCCATGGGCGCAGCTCCCCACAACTGCGCCTTTGGGCACAGCCGCCCCGCAAACTCCACCCAACGGCCTGGCCGCCCCCAACTCCAACCATGGGCCCAACCCCACCAAACTACACCCACCGCACCAGCCCACCACCCACTGCACCCACGGGTCCAGCCTCCTCAAAGTACCCCCAAGGACAAAACCCCCTGTAGTAGATGGAATTATGTTCCCCCCAAACTCCCTGAACCTTGAATTGTGTTCCCCACGTTTGATGCATTCACCACTCAGCCCCCACTAGGACTTTTAAGAGGGTGGGAAATCCTACTTTAGTCGCTGAAAGGGGGAGCCCTGAACAGGTGGTTGGATTGCAGGACCTCGCAGTAGTGAAGGGATTAAAAATGGTGCTCGGGGCG
>NW_007743344.1:0-1009 GCF_000696425.1 Galeopterus variegatus | reverse complement strand
CTCTGCTCTCTCTGTTTCCATCACCTTCCAGTGTGAGAGCCCTGGGTCACTGTCACCAACACCAGATGGACTTTGGACTTCTCAGCCTCACAAACTGCAAGCTATAACTTTTGTTTCCTTTAGAAATTACCCAATTCCAAGGATGTTCTGCGAAGCAACAAAAACGGACTAAGGCACCACCCTCCAAAGTACACCCAAGGGCCCAGCCCCCACCCAATGTACCCACAGGCCAGCCAGCCCCAACTGCAACCACGGGCACAGAACCCTCTGGCCCAACCCTCCCCCAAATACACCCATGGACCCAGCATCCGCCAAACTACCCTCATGGGCCCAGCCCCTCCCAAGGTACCCCCACGGACCAAGCAACTCCAAAAGTACACCCAAGAACCTAGGCCTACTGAAACGCACCTACGGTCCAAGACACAACCCAACTGCCCCCACGGGCCCAGCCCTATGAAATACCCACATGGGCCCAGCCTCCACCCAGCTGCATGTATGGGACCAGGAGACCCCCAAGCTACACACCTGAGCCCAACCATCCGAAACTTCACCCATGGGCCCAGACCCCAGCAAGTGCACCCACGGTCAGCCATCCCCAGTTGCACCCATAGCCATAGAACCCTCTGGCCCAGCCCTCCCTCAAATGCACACATGGATTCAGCACCCGCTAAACGAGCCCCACGGGCCCAGCCTGTCCCAAGGTTCCTCCATGGGCCCAGCAATCCAGTAAGGACACTGACAGGCCCAGGCCTAACCAACTACACCCATGGTCTTTACCCCCACACAACTGCACCCACGGGCCCAGCCCTCACCCAATGGCATCCATGACGACTTCCCCCATACCGAAAGCACCCCCATGGGCCCAGACACACCCAAAGCACACCCACGTTCCCAACCCCCACCCAACTGCACCCACTGGCCCATTCCCCATTGAACTGCACCCATGGGGCCACTCCCTACCAAAGTACCCTCAAAGGCCCAGCCTCCCTCAAAGTAAACCCAAGGATAC
>NW_007743343.1:2369-19205 GCF_000696425.1 Galeopterus variegatus | reverse complement strand
ACTCTGGTATCACAGCGCACAGCTCTCAGGATCGTGCTGTCTCCTGGCACGGCCGCTCCAGCCCCGTCGTCATCTTGATCTCCAATTTTAACATCAATTTCTAATGATCTAAGAGAACTGGGAGCAAGAGATGGATAACTCTGGTCCACTCAGTCTCAGAGTCTCCCAGTCACTGAAACTGCTCAGACAGAAGGGGATCCCAGGGTGGGGAAGGGACTCCTGCTTTGGCTGGAAGGTCAGATAGATGGATGACTGCTCAGCTCTTCCAGTGCTGAGATTTTGCAATGCTCGGATATTGTAATCCCAGGTGATGAATGTTCTTAGGTTCCGAGCGGTGCCACGCGTGGCCGCCTTTGTATCGAATCAATATGTTTTCTAATGACGAACATGCCAACTATCCTGATTTGATCATCACATATTGTAAACAAGTACTGATAGTCAACTCTGTATGCCACAAATATACATAACCCATTATGTATCAATAAAAAAAGAAGAGGAAGAAAACGTGGTATATATACACAATGGAATACTATTCAGCCATAAAAAAGAATGAAATCGTGTCATTCGTGGCAATATGGATGAGCATGGAAGACATTACGTTAAGTGAAGAGAGCCAGGAAGAGAAAAAGAAATACCCCGTGTTCTCACTCATATGTGGAAGCTAAGATGTTTGATCATATAGATGTAGAGAGTAAAATGAGAGTTACCAAAGGCTGAAAAAAGTATGGGGAATTGGGAATAGTGGAAGGTTGCTTAATTTGAAAAATTTCAGCTAAATAGGAGGAATGATATCTTATCTTCTACAGCACTATAGGATTACTATAATTAAGAACAATTTATTGTATAGTTTCAATTGGCTAGAAGAGAATATCTTGAATGTTTCCAACACAAAGAAATGATAAGTGTTTGAGGTAATAAAGAATAAAAATGAGTGGTTGGCAGGATTTCAGGGGATAAGGAAGGAGAGAGGGTTGGATGAATAGGTGTGGCACAGGATTCTTAGAGCAGCAAAACTATTCTGTACAATATGTAATGGTTAATACATGACATTATGCATCACACAAAACCATTAGAACTGCACAACACAAAGAAGAAACCACAATATAAAATTAAATTAATAATAATATATCAAAAGGAATATAGTAACCCTCAAGTACCAGACCTACAGAACAGGAAACCCTTATAATTACCAAAAAGGAATTCCAAGTAACAATGTTAAGGAAACTCAATGAGATAAGAGAAGACTCAGACAACACAATGAAATGAAAACAAATATCCAGGACATGAAAGATGAAATTTACAGAGATTAATACCTTTAAAAAGAATGTAGCAGGGCCGGCCCGGTGGCGCACTGGATAGTGCGCCGCTTGGGAAGCGTGGCGGCGCTCCCTCCCGAGGGTTCGGATCCCACATACAGACCGGTTCCCACTCACTGGCTGAGCGAGGCGCGGGAGCAATGCCGAGGGTTGCGGTCCCGTTGCCGGTCCCCGGTCCGGTACGGGGGCAACACTGAGGGTTGTGATCCATTGCCAGACACGGAAAAAGACAAAAAAAAAAAGAATGTAGCAGAACTCCTGGAACTGAAGCATTCATTCATTAAACTAAAAAAACACAACTGAGAGTGTAAGCAGCAGATTAGACCAAGCAAAAGAAAGAATCTCTCATCTCAAAGAGGGTCTTTATGAAATAACCCAGGTGAACCAAAAAAAGAAAAAAAAAAAAGGAAAAAAGAATTTTAAAAACTGAAGAAAGTCTAAGAGAGCTAGCAGACAACCTTGAGCACACAAACATTCAAATCATGGGTGTTCCAGAAGAGGAGGAGAAAGGCAAAGGCATTGGTATTCTGTTCAAACAATCCAGCAACCCCCTTCTGGGTATATACCCAAAGGAATGGAAATCATTTTTTTGAAGGGGATACCTGCACTCCCATGTTCATCACAGCTCTATTTACAATAGCCAATATATGGAAGCAACCTAAATGTTCATCAACAGATGTCTGCATAAGGAAAATGTGGTTATATACACGATCAAATACTACTCTGCCATAAAAAATAATGAAATTCTGCCATATCCAGCAATATAGATGAGCTTGGAGAAAATTATCTAAAGTGAAATAAGCCACGCACATAGGGAAAAATACCACATGACCTCATTCATATGTGAGAACTAAGAGAGAAAGAAGGAAGGTAAGAAATGCCACAGTGATGCATTAGACTTGCAGATGGGAGAAAGCATACAGAGCATTGCAAGGGGTGAGGTGGTGGGGAGTTGGGATTAATTGGGTGGAGAACATGGAGTATAATCACAATTTGTGGTAATGGTTATCCTGATACTATTGATCTGACCATCACATCCTTGGTGCAGGTGGTGAAGGTCAGCTTTGTACCCCATGAATATGCATAATCAATAAAATAAAATTTATAAAAGGAAAGGAAAGAATCTATTCAATGAAGTAATAACAGAAAACTTCCCAGGTACAGGGAGAGACACAGACTTTCAGATCCAGGAAACTCAAAGTTCCCCTAACAGATCTGATCCAAAAATATCCTCTCCAAGGCACATTATAGTCAAACTGGCAAAACTGAAAGACGAAGAGAGAATCCTAAAAGCAGCAAGAGAAAAGCACCAAGTCACTTATAAGGGAGCCCCCATAAGACTAACAGCCGACTTCTCAACTGAAACTCTACAGGCAAGAAGAAAATGGGATGACATATTCAAAATACAAAAAGAAACAAACAGCCAGCCATGAATACTACACCCAGCAAGGCAATCGACAAGAATACTATACCCAGCAAGGCTATCCTTCAGAAATGAGGGAGAAATTTTGTATTTCCAGACAAACAAAAACTGCAAGTTTTCATGACCACATTACCAGCCCTGCAAGAAATTCTCAAGGGAGTCCTACATCTGGAATCCAAAAAAAATAATCACTATCACAAATACACAAGAAAGAACAAAACTCACTGCTAAAACAAAAAT
Source organism: Galeopterus variegatus (assembly GCF_000696425.1). Classification (NCBI taxonomy): domain Eukaryota; kingdom Metazoa; phylum Chordata; class Mammalia; order Dermoptera; family Cynocephalidae; genus Galeopterus; species Galeopterus variegatus. Next base: position 16,226 of record NW_007743343.1, on the reverse strand, counting down.
GCTAATGAGAAAGAAAAAAGAAACTCTATCTTACCACCTCAAAAAACCAATAAATGCCTTTTCTGTCTGTGGATGCTGCCGAGGAAGCATGATTAAAGTCTCTTTCCACTGCTGTCATGTGTAAGTCAGAGTCTCCTAAAGAGCCCAAAACACTGTGGAAGCTCTTCCCTGGAGGGTTGAGCTTTGAAACAACTGATGAGAGTCTCAGCAGCCATTCTGAGCAATGGAGAATGCTCATGGATTGTGTGGAATGCTCATGGATTGTGTGGAATGCTCATGGATTGTGTGGAATGCTCATGGATTGTGAGGGATCAAAACACTAAGCACTCCAGGGGCATTGCATTTGTCACATATGCCACTGTGGAGGAGGTGGATGCAGCCATAAATGCAAGGCCACACAAAGTGAATGGAAGAGTGTGGAACCAAAGAGGGCTGTCTCAAGAGAGGATTCTCAAAGCCAGATGCCTACTTAATTGTAAGAACGATCTTTGTTGTCAGCATTAAAGAGGACATTGAAGAACATCATCTGACAGATTACTTTGAACAGTATAGGAAAATTGAAGTGATTGGAATCATGACTGACAGAGGCAGTGGCAATAAGAGGGGCTTTGCTTTTGTAACCTTTGATGACCATGACTCCATGGATAAGATTGTCATTCAGAAATACCGTCCTGTGAATGGCCAAAACTGTGAAGTAAGGAAAGCTCTGTCAAAGTGAGAGATGGCTGGTGCTTCATCCAGCCAAAGAGGTCAAAGTGGTTCTGGAAACTTTCGTGGTGGTCATGGAGGTGGTTTGGGTGGGAATGAAAACTGTGGTTATGGAGAAAACTTCAGTGGTCATGGTGGCTTTGGTGGCAGCCATGGTGGTGGTGGATGTGATGGCTGTGGGGATGGTTATAATAGATTTGGTAATGATGAGAGCGATTTTGGAGGTGGTGGAAGCTACAGTGATTTTGGCAATTACAACAGTGTTCAAATTGTGGACTCATGAAGGGTGGAAATTTTGTAGGCAGAAGTTCTGGTCCCTATGGTGGTGAAGGACAATATTTTGCCAAACTATGAAACCAAGGTGGCTATGGTGACTCCAGCAGCAGCAGTAGCTATGGCAGTGGCAGGAAGTTCTAATTAACTTCCAGGAAACAAAGCTTAGCAGGAGAGAAGAGCCAGAGAAGTGACAGGGAAGCTACAGTTTCCAACAGATTTGTGAACTCAGCCAAGTACAGTGGTGGCAGGGCCTCCTGCTACAAAGAAATCATGTTTTAGACAATACTCATGTGTATGGGCAAAAAAACTCAAGGACTGTATTTGTGACTGATTGTATAGCAGGTTATTTTAGTTCTGTTCTGTTGGAAATATAAAGCTTTCAAACAAAGGGATTTAATGTAGAATTTTTTCTTTTTTTTGCAGCCATGCTGTTGATTGCTAAATGTAATAGTCTGATCACGATGCTAAATAAATGTGACTTTTAAAAAAAAAACCAACAAACATCTAAAGAAAACATTAAAAGGGGAAGAAAGTCCCACGTTTGGGGGGGACTGTAAATTAGCACAGCCACTATGGAAAACAGTATGGAGGTTTCTCAAACAACTACAGATATAACTACCATATCATCCAGCAATCCCACTGCTAGGTATATACCCAAAGCAATGGAAATCATCATATCGAAGGGATATGTGCACTCCCATGTTCACCACAGCTCTATTTACAATAAACAAAAGCTGGAACCAACCTAAATGTCCAATAACAGAGTGGATAAGGGAAATGTGTTATATATACACATTGGAATACTACTTGGCCATAAAAAAAATGAAATTCTGCCATACGCAGCAACATGGATGAGTTTGGAGAAAGTTAAGTTAAGCAAAATAAGCCAGGAACAGAGGGAAAAATACCACATGTCCTCACTCATAAGTGGGAGGAGCTAAGAGAGAAAGAAGGAAGGAAAGAAAGACCACAATGGTGTGTTGGACTTGCAGAAAGAGACAACATGTTGACCTAGGGTTGCCAGGGGCAGGGGAGAGGGATTTGGGAGAGGTTGGGTGGGGAACATGGGGAATAACTGCGATTTGAGGTGGTGGGCATGCTGAGAGTATTGATCTGCTCAGCACATCTTGTGCACATGTGTTAACAATCAGCCCTGTGCCCCATGAATATGTATAATCAATAAAAAAAATTTTTTTTAAATAGGATAACATGGTTACTAGAACTGGGAAACACTGTCATTACTTGCCTGAATACCTGTTAAAAAATCACATGGTGTCAACACAGTACAATCAGTTATGTCTCAATAAAAAAAAATCACATGGTAAAAAAATAATAACTATAATATATCAATATTAATAATTGTAACAAATGTCCCACACTAATATAGCATGTCAATAATAGGAGAACAAAAATAAATAAATAATACAAAAAACTGTATACGAGGGTGGGAGAAGAATATGGGAACTACCTGTACTTTCTGCTTCAATTTTCTGTAAAACTAAAGCTGCTATAAAAATAAAGAAAAAATAAAAATAGTTTTAAAATACCCTCCAATTTCACTCAGAATAAAAACGAATTCTCACAAAGGCCTACTGTTCCTCCAGAATTGGACCCTCCAGTTACTTTTTGACATCTTCTCCTAAACACTGTCCTTGATGTCCCAATCACAGTCCCCGTCTCTGCACTGACACCCTCTTATAGACTATTCAACACTCCTTACCTCACTGCCCTGCCAAATTGTTTTTATTTTGTTTATCACCAACATACTTTCTATACTTTATTTATTGACTTTATTTATTATTTGTATCCTCCCACTATCTATGACAGTAAATATGTTTGTCTGTTTTGTTATCTGCTATATTTTCAGTGCCTTCAGTATAAATTGGCTCTCTATAAATAACTGTCGAGTGAATAGTTTTTTACACTTTACTGTATTTTTTATGTAAATCACAGATGCCAGAGAGTTTCTATAATCACAAAGCCCCTGTCTCACATGAATGCCTTTCCTGCATCCTATTCACAATTAATTCTTGTTCCAAATTAAATTTAAAAATCTTGAAACTCCATTCCCCACTACTAAAATTCCAAAAGAGATTGAGATTTGTTTGAATTCAATTTATCCCTCTTCCCCCCTTCACTGAAAGGCATCAACTTTTCCCAACTTCCCTAACATTTTTAAATAAGTTCCGTATTTGTGTGCACAGTGTTACTAACTTATACCAACCTAGCTGTCTCCAAATTGAGACATTCCATATGAGTACAGTGTTGGAAAGCCGGGGAAATGTGTACTCATTACACATTATCTAACTTGTGTTTCTGTCAATGTGAAAGCTTATAGCAACATCATGGAGCTATAATCGTCTTTTGTTTACAAATTGGACTGATAGGAAATGATTTGAAGCCTGTTTTCGTCTAGTTTTTCGGCAATCTTACTGAAACTTACATATATATGGTGTCCTCTGAGCCTTGCGAGCCTTAAAAATTGGACTCTTGAAGTCTCTTGGGCACAGCATTTGGCAAGTTTTAATGAGATTCTGATTGAACTGTGATTAAGGGGATAGATTTTCTCCAACAATTTGGACACCGACCAAAATCTGTCCATATGTGTGTATGTGTACACATGTGTATGTGTTCATGTCTTGGCAGCATTTTAATAACTCCCATTGAAACTATATCACCAAAATTGGAATCAGCCACCGGACTTTCACTATCTGGTCCAATAATATTTTCTTAACAACATTAACCCTGAGGCTGAGGGATTTGGACATAAGATAGGGAGATAGTGGAAGAATTTAAAGGCATAATTCCTTGAGTCTACCCTTTCTCTCCTGAAAATGGAGCAAAGACAAAAAGATATTTAATCTTCCAAAAGGCTTTACCATCAGACATTTTCAAGAATCGATTTCAACAGTCTTCTGTTATACATTGTACCTAATAGCATACAATTTGTATCTGAAGTTCCAGAATCAAGGGAACTAGGTAAAGACATCAACCTGCTAGGTAAGGATAAGGTTATATATATTGAAATTGAGATGTCATTACTAATTACAAATAAACAATTTGACTGTGATTTTTTCAGGTATATTAAGTGGTTCAGAGTCAAGATAATCATCTCTATGACAGAAATAATAAAGGTGGGTGTTAAATATTGGGGAAAGTGATGTTGTGTTAAGAGGGATGCAGAAATGTGGTTTATTTGGTGTAAGGCAAGGCCTCATACATTTTCTGTGACCCTTTGAGTTGCTAACTGATGAGGCTGCCTCAGACTGAAGTTGATGCAAATTGCCCCGTTCTTTCGAGTGCTTCTCTTCAGACTTTTTCAAACACTGTTGTTATACAGATGTAGACCTTATATAGAATATTGATATAAAATTGTTTTCTTCCATCCTATTTCCATCTCTTGTATTTTATACATATGCAGGTATTTCAAAAAGCTCATGGAAAAATAGAATTAAAAGATAATGCAAATCTTTCCATGAACTGTTTGAAGTAGCTTCAGATGTACCTTCAGCCAAATATAGATTTGTGGTATGTTCCATATAAAAAACAGGGTAATGTTACATTAATGCTTAACAGATTGTGGTGAGAATTAATTGGCATTTTATACCAATTCAGAAATAGTAGGCTTTATTATACGAATTCAAAACATAAAAGCTTTTTTAACTAGTGAAAACCATCATTTCCCCTAACACATCTTCTTTTCCACCCAAATCTATCTCTAATTCTCTCATGACATATCTCATTCTATCATGCAAGACATTCATCAGTTTACACAAATCATCCACTTCTGTCAGGCTGTGAACATTGACAATGTAGTCCAATTTATCCCCACACATCTGAAGACTAACAAACGTTCGTTCGTTATGTATAAGGTATAACAAGTAATAATTGTAAAAGTTTTTTGAATGATGAACAATGGCTTATGAAAGACATGCATAATTCTAAAGATAGTAGTGCCTCTCACTGCCTTATGATCCCTCCACCCTCCTGGCTTTGGTACAGAGAGGGAACAAGCAGAGGAAAGTGTGACTGATATAGTATGGGCCACCTCTCAGAAGAGGGTCACTATCTTTTCCTCTCCCTCAAGCTCAAGCAAGAGTCACAGCTTTCCATCACCACTTTTCAGAACACCCCTGCCATGTACTCAAAAAGGTCATGATCAGAGTGAGAATAAAGTCAAAGGACATTGCCCACACCCCCACGAAAAAAATATTTTAGGTTCTTATATTCAATCTGAATATAAGAACAAGAAGATCAGTAGGCTTAGGTCAATCATCCAACAACCAAATAATACCTAAGAACTATAAAATGTAATAATAAATCCTTTATTAATAGGGTAAGAGTCCTTCTGTTACTAATAAAAATCTCCTTACACTTCACACTCGCCCACTCTGTGACAACCACACTGAATTTTCCAATGTTCTGTGCTCAATCACGTCATTCTCACCACTGACTGACCTTGTGTGGGCTGTTGCCTTTGAATGATATATCCCTGCTTCTGTTTCTTGAAAATTCATCAAGACTGACTTAAAACCTCACTTCCTCTAGGAAACCACCCAAACTAGCCCCAGAGCTCTTCTGTGCTCCCACAGCACTCCATTTGTGCCAGTATCTCACCCCGTGCTGGTTTATACATTTACATATTTGTATTTTTCATCAGATTGAAAATTGCTCCAGCGTGAGGACTTGGTCATACTCATGTGTACTTTGCTAGTACTGGCAGAATCATGTAGAGGGTTCTACAGAGGCGCGAGAGATTGGGTTCAGCCTACAATGACGCCACTCTAATGTTGGAATTTACTTTTTATATAAGTAACTCACCTGGGCTGTTTGTCTGCCACCTTTATTCTAAAATGAATGCGAAAAAAATCTGCTCAATTGAAAGCTGGAACAATGATTGTACGTTATACCACATAGAATGTAAGTTTGGAGCTAAACAGAACTCCAAACTTCCAATGGGGAACTTCAGTGGCACCCTTTACTATTGTGAATTTGGGGAAATGAGCTCACCTTTCTAAATATTATTTCTTCATCTCTAGAGAAGAAGTAAAACCCCCTTCTTCAGAGCAGTACATAAGAGAGACATTAACAAGACACTTCAACTCTCAGGGTGTGAAGAGTGTGGGGGACATTAAACTCCACAACTGTTTTTTTCCAGCCACCTACAGATGTATCTATTGATGATGGTGAAGACAGGAAAAGGAGAGGAGAAACAGAACAGGGAGTGAAAGCAGATCACCAGTTGGTTCCTGCCTTTTGGCAGAACCTGAAATGGGGGCTCCTGTCTCCAGACCCAGGGATCTGCACCCTCATTCACTCTTGCAGCCTCTGAAGTGAGTCTGCTCCTTGGTTCCTATTCCTCCTCCTCTCTGCTGCCTAAAACTGATATTATCCACAGTATCCATCCCACACAGTCCACAGATGAGGAGTCAGTGTCCCCATCATTCAGCCAGTTGACGGCAGAATAAAGACAAGATGGACCCAGTGCTTCGATCTCCCAATACAGAGCTCTCTGCATTACATCTCACTGTCTTTCCCAGCTGGGAAATTCCTCCTTACGGAAAAAAATAAATCATCTTTCAGAGTTCCAGACCTTCCATAGCTTCTTATCATAATGTGTTTCTGCAAGGTGTAGAAAAATAACTGATAATAATAATAATAAAACAGGAGCAGTTAAATAAAAAATAACTTACAGATGATCCTTTTACTTCTTGCTTTTAGGGAAGCCAGAACCTTTTGCCCCCTAAAGCAGCATTAAGTGACAAGAACAAATGAAAAAAATTTCTTAAAGTGGAATAAACAGAGAAAAGTTGTATTAGATTGGAAGTTTTGTACCAAACGCGTCAAATTGATCTTTGGTAATTGCATCTTTTTAAAACATGCTATGCAGTTTCAGGAGGACGAATACTACATGAGTTCCCTTCTAAAAGAGTCAGTCATGGAAACAGAGTAGAGGGGTCGTTGCCAGGGGCTGATGGGAGGAGAAAATGGGGAGTTGTTGTTCAACAAGAATAAAAATTCAGTTATATGAGATGAATAATTTCTAGAGAATTGCTGTGCAATACTGTGCCTACACTTACCAATACCCTATTGTACAGCAAAAAATTTGTTAAGATAGAACTCATCTTAAGTGTTCCAGCCACAATCAAAAAATTGATATTATTAGAGATTTGGTTTTGCTCATTGTTTCAATCTGTTTTTAATAGCTAATTTAAAAATTATCAAATAGTTATTAAGCAAATAATCTGATTAGTATAAAGTAGTCACACTGATAAGTTTACAAAATGGAATAATGGGCTGCAACTTTAAGAAATTTGACATAATATAGCCAAGAGCAACGAAACTGACTCATGCCACAGCAACACTGCAATTAGAAACAGGACAGTATCCTTTTTTAGCAAGGCAAACCCTCTTGAAATCAACAGAATGTTTGCTAATACGAATATTAAACCTGTATACTATACATTTCCCAATGCCTGGAACCATGTCTTACTTATTTTGTGTTTAGTGCTTTGGACATTCTTGACATTCAAAAAATGTGCATGGAATAAAAGATAAATGATAAATAAAAATAATAAATTAAATTAAATATGCTATGTAAATGTCACTCACTATTAAACATATATGCTAATTCTTTCCAAAAATAGTTTTAAAGAATTTAAAGAATTACTGAATGACTTTGCATGTGATAATTTAGTTTGATCACTAAACTGATTGTAATCTTAAAATTGTGGACACACAGCTCAACAAATTGCAAACACCACAGCCACATGGGGAAGCTTCTGATTTCCATTCTTACTACTTAGGAGGACAATAAAATAAATAGCCCAGTGCTTTCACATGACACAGCTGGGAAAAAAAAGAGCAAAAAAGAGGATGATTCAATGGAGATGAAAAACTGCACCAGGGTAAAAGAATTTATTTTCCTTGGATTAACCCAGAATCAAGAAGTCAGCTTGGTCTTGTTTCTTTTCCTACTTTTCGTGTACATGACAACCCTGCTGGGAAACCTCCTCATCATGGTCACCGTGACCTGGGAATCTCGCCTTCACACACCCATGTATTTTTTGCTCCGGAATTTATCTATTGCCGATATCTGCTTTTCCTCCATCACAGCTCCCAAGGTTCTGGTGGACCTTCTGTCTGAGACAAAGACCATCTCCCTCAATGGCTGCTTCACTCAAATGTTTTTCTTCCACCTTATTGGAGGGGTGGATGCATTTTCTTTGTCAGTGATGGCTTTAGATCGATATGTGGCCATCTCCAAGCCTCTGCACTATGTGAGCATCATGAGCAGAGACCGTTGCATTGGGTTAACAGTGGCTGCCTGGGTGGGGGGCTTTGTCCACTCCGTCGTGCAGATTTCCCTGTTGCTTCCTCTCCCCTTCTGTGGACCTAATGTACTTGACACTTTCTACTGTGACGTCCCCCAGGTTCTCAAACTCGCCTGTACAGACATTTTCGTACTTGAACTATTGATGATTTCCAATAATGGACTGCTCACCACTCTGTGGCTTTTCTTACTCCTGGTGTCCTATTTGGTGATATTATTATTACTAAGGTCTCAGTCAGGAGAGGGAAGGAGAAAAGCCATCTCCACCTGCACCACCCACATTACTGTGGTGACCCTGCATTTTGTGCCTTGTATCTATGTCTATGCCCGGCCCTTCACTGCCCTCCCCACAGATAAGGCCATCTCTGTCACCTTCACTGTCATTTCCCCTCTGCTGAACCCTTTGATCTACACTCTGAGGAACCACGAGATGAAGTCAGCCATGAGAAGACTCAGGAGAAGACTCCTGCCTTTGGAAAAGGAATAGAAAAAAATTCCCCAACTCTTCTTCACCAACGATTTCTTTAATTATTTTTTCGTAGATTCATATTTATAGACTCAAATACATTGTCAATAAACCAACAACACTGACTGGTATCCATTCATTTTTCTTTTTAAGTTAGTGGGTAACTGATAACCCAAGCTTGTGCTCAGGATGAAGTAACTAGTGTTATAGAATTGAGCTGATTGATGTATTTCCACTCAAAGACCAAAGTAACAGTATGTCAATTAAGACAACTATGTAGAAGGCAAATAGGGTAATGAAGTCCAACTCTTTTTTTAGAAGATAAGAAAATAGAAGTATAGAGAGATAAAGTGATTTGTTCAAGGTCTTATGTCAAGTTAATTACGGACACGTCTTCAAAATTCTCCCATTATTCTTTCACTACGTGAACGTAATTTATTACATTATTGCACTATAATCCTATTCTAGAAAAATTTCATGGTCAGTGCCTCTGAAATTCACATAAATGGATATGTACGGACTATCTCAGATTGAGAAATTTGCCTCTGTTTAGTTAAATTCCCCATGAGCCCATGAGCTACTGAAAATTTCATAGACACATATTGATTATCTTCCTAGATTCCTATCAGGAGGAAAGAAGCTTGGAAAGATTTCTCATAACAGCCTAAAGGTATTTATCTTAATGCAAAACTAGACAAAAAAGAAAAAACTAGACATGCCGGATTCACATTCCTGTGATGAGTTTAGACAAAGGCAGAACCTCACGGTTGCCACCAGGCAATCCATTCATACTCTCCAAGGACTGATTTTCCAGTTGCAACCTTATGAAGATCCAGCTCAGCTTGACTTTACCATTGAAAATTCAACTTTTTTCCCTCTTAGGGGGGAGAGAGAGAGAGTTAAAGAAGATGAAACTCTAACTAGTCTGTTTCTCAAACTGTTGGCATTGGTGAAGAGGCAGTAAAGGCTAGTGTTATTGTCGGGGAAAGCAGTGAGGCGTGGTGATTGAAAACTCTAACTTCAGAGTCACACAAACGTGGGTCCAGATCCCATCTCTGCCACACACAACCTGTGTGATTTGGGCAAGTTATTTTATGTCTCCAGAGGTCACAAAAGTACTCATTATAATATCCATCTCATGGAGTTGCTGTGAAGGTTAAAATGAGATGGTGTATGTGAAGCATACGAGGCCCGGCAGACAATAGATGCTCAATGAGAGGCAAATGTCACTATTAATACCATCTTTATTGCTGTGCCTAACACACCCTCTATTCCCCATCAGCCTGTCACACTCTTTTTGTGTATGGCCCATACTCCTCAATATTATAAAAGAAACTGATGGAGTAGAAAATATGGGAATGTACATTAAATTCAAAACGTATCTCATCTTAAATTTCTAACTTTCTCTCCTTAACACATGACAATAGGTTTGCTTGTTATTTGTAGAGTCACTCTGAAGCTGATGAGAGACACAGCACAAGAGTTTCATATCAAAAGGAGATAATGGGTCAAAGATAAACCCTGGCTTTGAGACTAGCTATAAGGATCAAACCAAGAAGACAAGTCCCGTGGAGTAGAACAGAGATCCCAGGGAGAGTTAACCAAAGCACAGTGAGTGCCGAAGACAAACTTCAATCATGCCCCAACTGGATCTGGCCTGGCCCATCAGCATTCATTAACTAACTGGCTCAAAGGTTTGCCATCTCCTGTCACCTGATCAACTAATTCTAACTTTTTACAATATTAACTTACTTCCCCAGGCATAAAAATTCTAAGAACAATTCACACTTGTGAAGTCACTATTTGTAGGGTCCAGCTACATTTGCCCATTTAGGTCTGGTCTCAAGAGTTACAGGCTTATTTTTATGTAATAGCCTGTGAAAAATGCACACCAGAAACCACTTAGTAGACCATTTTATGCAAATACATCCTTTCCTTTCAATCCTGTCTCTTGTGACTAACTCAAATCAGGCTTTTATATCTATGTCAGAATCAGATGGAATCAAAGAATTATGAGGTCTGGATCACTGAATCTCAAAAGCGTCATCCTAAGGGGGCAAGAACCCAGGAATCCCTATCACATCATTGTCCCTGTTGATTTCCTCAAATCATGTCTAAGCACACAACAAAACCTGATTCAGCAACTAAGGACAGGGAAAGCAATTGCACCTGAACAAACAAACATTTATCCAGATGACATAAAATCATAAGCTGGGCTGCATTTTTCCCATTTTGATCAATTTTTACCACCTTTATTGAAAAATAATTGACAAATAAAAACTGTATATATTTACAGTATACAACACAATGTTTTGATATGTGTATACATTGTGAAATGATTTTTTTATCTTTTTATGCTCTGCTGCTAAGAACCAGTAGAAGATTCGACTGACTCTGAGCACACATGGCTTTCAAATGGGTTAAGGGGCATGGAAATCAAGTACAATGGATTTTGAGAAGTAAAATTTTAAAAGTTAAAATTTAAAACTAAATAATTAATTAATTTTAAAAGTTTTTATTAAAAAAAAAAAGTACCATTTGTACAAATGCTCCCTGAATCAAATGTTTTAATGATTAACATCTCTGAGTAACCATGAAAAAATAACATAAAATAATTTTGAGGTAATTAAGTTGATAAATATCAAGAGCCATAACCATGCTACTTCCCTAAATTCTGAGTGAACTATAGATCTCAGAGATATAGATTAAAATAATTGCATAGGGGAAATGCACATGCTGCTTTAAACAGAAATTGTACACATAAATCTACACAGTCCAGTCTCAGAGAGATGCTCTGACCGTAGCCACAGGGCTTTGATTTTTTTTTTTTCATTGTTATCCTTTTATCTAAATTTCATTTCTTAGCTGATTGCAAGGAAAATGACTTTGGTCAAGAAGAAGACTGTACAGTTCTTGATGTTAACTTAACACAACACTTTCTTCTTGAGCCAAGGAAGGAAAAACACTGCTTTCATGTCCTAAATGTGCACTGTTGCTGCTGCATCTAAGTGTACGATGGGACAGAGAGGAGATGAGGGAAAAAGAGAGAGAGAGAGCATGCCGGTGACATTTTAATGACTCCCACAGGAACTCCATTGTATTGGCCACTCGGCTTCTACATCCATACCCAGCAATATTCCTTTTGCTAATTCCCGTGTTGGGCTTGTAGCTGAGGAACTAGTACAGGTGGCTGAGGTACAAAATAGAACAGTCAGAACAATGTAATTCCCTGAGGTTGCCTTTTCCCAACTGAAGGAAGGAGATAACAAAACCACTAGCCTTGAGATAGGCTTGTCATTAAACATAGGTTTTTTTCCAGTACCTACTTCTTCTAAGATGCAGTTGGGGCATCATAAGAGGATCAATTTCCCACATGGAGATTAAGCCAACAGCTAGTGTTAGTGTGTGTGAATTTTGGAAACTGAAAATCTGTTAGTGTTGAATTTCCAGAAATGCTGCAAGTGTATAGAATGTTCCTATCAAAGTCAAGTTCTTTTTTGTGCGTGTGGCTGGCTAGTAGGAGGGATCTGAACCCGTGACCCTGGTGTGACAAGGCTGTGCTCAAACCAGCTGAGCTAACTGCCAGCCAAAGTCAAATCTCTTAATGAAGCAAACAAAGTGGTAGCTTATCACTGCTAAGAACAGGAAATGTGTGGCTTGCAAAATATAGAAAGGTGAGTTGGCTCCAAGAATGGAGATGCATTTTATTGGGCAGGATATTGAGGTTCAAAGTATTCTGAAAGCAATTGAGAAGGTGCTGATATTCCCAGCTCTCAGGAGGGTGACCGCCTTGGAAAAACAGCATCTGAGGACAACATTTCCGGAGTTCAACATATACGGTATGGCCAGCTTTGCATCTTGACTGGGAATGAAAGTTTGGGGGCTTTGAGTAACATGTCTTAATGACTCATTTATCTGTGCTCTCCTGTGCCACTGAACATAAATAATATTTCTAAGACTTTTAGGGATTCAATCAAGAGTAGAGGATTTTCAAAATTGGGGAAGAGAAAACTGTGACATGAAAGGCATACCTGAAAGTCAACTCAATGTAGAGGATGAGGCAGCATTTGCTTAGTGAGATGCTGGGATATGGGGGCATCCCTCAGTTGGCAGGCTCTGTCCAAGATGTGTGATAAGTGTAATTCCAATGGGTGGTCCCCTTTGGGGTGATTTCTAAGAAATCCTCATGATTCTTATTTTGACCTTGCAAAGACACATGAAATTGTATTTCTTTATTCATCTCCCCAGCCTCCTTTCTACTGTGCATTTGTTTCAATGAAATATGCATAATCCTACACTTTCAAAGTATCTTTCCCACTCTGTAAAAAACACCCTCCACAGGACCCATCAGCTTTGTTATTTTAATTTAATTTTATTTTATTATTATTTTTTTTTTGTCCTTTTTGAGACTGGCCACACTGCGCTTAGCCAGTGAGCGCACCAGTTATCCCTATATAGGATCCGAACCCGCGGCGGGAGGGCTGCTGTGCTCCCAGCGCCGCACTCTCCCGAGTGCGCCCCAGGCTCGGCCCAGCTTTGTTATTTTCAAGGGGAGTTTCTCTTTGAAGTACTGTTACTCAGGATTCATTTCTGCACCTGGCCATTGGAGCACTATGTGGCTGATATGGGTGCTTTGTGAAAGTGCCTCTAGACACGGCAAAGTCTTATTTTTCAAACTGCTTTCTTTTTTCAGTCACTTCTGACATCCTCTCATGCTAAGTCACTCTCAGCCACACTTCTCCATCACCAGATGCAGACTTCTAATCCCCCCATCTCATGCCACATACTTCTCTCACTTGATTTACAGAGGATTTTCCTGAACACTTTCCTTTGCAGCATTTTCTGCGAAGGACTGACCAACACTGGGAAGAAGTATAGTTGCAGTAGTTAAGAGCAAGAGTCTTTAGAATAAGGCAAAGCTTGGTTTGAGGAAAGGCTCTACCAACTGGGAGACCTTGAGCAAGTTACTTAATATTTCTATGACTCAGTTTCATCATCTATAAAATCAAAATAATAATATCTATTTTCACAGATATTACAGGTTTGGGAAGAGATAAAATGAAGCAATTGGTAC
>NW_007743343.1:0-1639 GCF_000696425.1 Galeopterus variegatus | reverse complement strand
ATCTCTTAATGAAGCAAACAAAGTGGTAACTTATCACTACTAGGAACAGGAAATGTGTGGCTTGCAAAATATAGAAAGGTGAGTTGGCTCCAAGAATGGAGATGCATTTTATTGGGCAGGATATTGAGGTTCAAAGTATTCTGAAAGCAATTGAGAAGGTGCTGATATTCCCAGCTCTCAGGAGGGTGACCGCCTTGGAAAAACAGCATCTGAGGACAACATTTCCGGAGTTCAACATATACGGTATGGCCAGCTTTGCATCTTGACTGGGAATGAAAGTTTGGGGGCTTTGAGTTACATGTCTTAATGACTCGTTTATCTGTGTTCTCTTGTGCCACTGAACATAAATAATATTTCTAAGACTTTTAGGGATTCAATCAAGAGTAGAGGATTTTCAAAATTGGGGAAGAGAAAACTGTGACATGAAAGGCATACCTGAAAGTCAACTCAATGTAGAGGATGAGGCAGCATTTGCTTAGTGAGATGCTGGGATATGGGGGCATCCCTCAGTTGGCAGGCTCTGTCCAAGATGTGTGATAAGTGTAATTCCAAAGGATGGTCCTCTTTGGGGTGGTTTCTAAGAAATTCTCATGATTCTTATTTTGACCTTGCAAAGACACATGAAATTGTATTTCTTTATTCATCTCCCCAGCCTCCTTTCTACTGTGCATTTGTTTCAATGAAATATGCATAATCCTACACTTTCAAAGTATCTTTCCCACTCTGTAAAAAACACCCTCCACAGGACCCATCAGCTTTGTTATTTTAATTTAATTTTATTTTATTATTATTTTTTTTTTGTCCTTTTTGAGACTGGCCACACTGCGCTTAGCCAGTGAGCGCACCAGTTATCCCTATATAGGATCCGAACCCGCGGCGGGAGGGCTGCTGTGCTCCCAGCGCCGCACTCTCCCGAGTGCGCCCCAGGCTCGGCCCAGCTTTGTTATTTTCAAGGGGAGTTTCTCTTTGAAGTACTGTTACTCAGGATTCATTTCTGCACCTGGCCATTGGAGCACTATGTGGCTGATATGGGTGCTTTGTGAAAGTGCCTCTAGACACGGCAAAGTCTTATTTTTCAAACTGCTTTCTTTTTTCAGTCACTTCTGACATCCTCTCATGCTAAGTCACTCTCAGCCACACTTCTCCATCACCAGATGCAGACTTCTAATCCCCCCATCTCATGCCACATACTTCTCTCACTTGATTTACAGAGGATTTTCCTGAACACTTTCCTTTGCAGCATTTTCTGCGAAGGACTGACCAACACTGGGAAGAAGTATAGTTGCAGTAGTTAAGAGCAAGAGTCTTTAGAATAAGGCAAAGCTTGGTTTGAGAAAATGCTCTACCAGCTGGGAGACCTTGAGCAAGTTACTTAATATTTCTATGACTCAGTTTCATCATCGATAAAATCAAAATAATAATATCTATTTTCACAGACATTACAGGTTTGGGAAGAGATGAAATGAAGCAGTTGGTACAGTACATAAGAATCACTCTATAAATTTTGGCTGAAAGTAAGTAAAAAATTAACAAAGCGGAACCCCAGTCTTCTGCCTACTTTTCTATGATGCTGAAACCTTGAAAATTGCATGGATCCCTGGTATCTAATATTCAGATGACTGGATTTCTTATTGAGGAT
>NW_007743342.1:13988-19206 GCF_000696425.1 Galeopterus variegatus | reverse complement strand
CCACCCTCTTAACAGTCACAGTGGGGGGCTAAGTTTCTAATACATAAACTTGGGGGACACAATTCAAGCTTCAATGAGTTTTGGGGGTACATAATTCAATCCACTACAACAACAAATCATTTTCTAACATTCAGTTTTCTAATTTTCAGGTAACTTTTGAGTTTCTTGGTAGCAATTCTTGGTAGATAGACACTAACCCAAATTTTTGAGGTTTGTTTCATGTCCTCCTTTAATATCTGAGTTTTTGAGGGCAAGGGTCTCTCTCCTTCACCTACTTTGGCCTTGTCTACATTTCCTCCATAAGGAAGAAGACCACTTGGTGTAACTCTGTGTCTCAGGTACAGTGAGAGGGTGTTATAAACTAAATATTTGTGTGCTGACAAAATTCAACCATTGAAGCCTAAACTCCAATGTGATCATTTTTGGAGATGGGGCCTTTGGGAGGTAATTAGGTTTAATGAGGTCTGAATGAAGAGCCCCTGTTATGGAATTAGTCTCCTTATAAGAAGAAGACGAGAAACCAGAGCTCAAACAGTCTGTCACCATGTAAGGATACCGTCAGAAGGCAGCTGTCTACAAGCCAGGAAGTGAGTTCTTTCCAAGAACCAAACCTGCTTGTGCCTTGACCCCATACTTCAGAACTGTAAGAAAATAAATATTTGTTGTTAAGCCTCGCAGTCTGTGGTATTTTTTTATAGCAACCTGAGCTGACTAAGACACAGGGGATTAATACAAACTTGAGAGAGGTTAAAGATCTGATAAATGTGAAGATTCAAGGAAAACAGTACTCTGTATCCATGGCCACAAGGGGCAAGAAGAAGCCAGTACCCTGGAGAGAAAAGAGGAGCTAGAGAATGAGGGAAGGAGGAAATAGAAAGTAAGAGGTCGGGGACTTCTGTGTGCCCATCCGAGACAGATACTGCAGGGACACGTAGATGACCCAGTGTGTTCTACAGCATCTTTTGACCCCTGTGTTCATGCTCACTCCATGTGAGGTTAGGAAGCATCTATAAGAGTTCAGTGGTTGAGTCAGCCTTNATGAGAGGGTGTTATAAACTAAATATTTGTGTGCTGACAAAATTCAACCATTGAAGCCTAAACTCCAATGTGATC
Source organism: Galeopterus variegatus (assembly GCF_000696425.1). NCBI lineage: Eukaryota > Metazoa > Chordata > Mammalia > Dermoptera > Cynocephalidae > Galeopterus > Galeopterus variegatus. The sequence goes on along the minus strand of NW_007743342.1, from coordinate 18,093 downwards.
ATTTTTGGAGATGGGACCTTTGGGAGGTAATTAGGTTTAATGAGGTCTGAATGAAGAGCCCCTGTTATGGAATTAGTCTCCTTATAAGAAGAAGACGAGAAACCAGAGCTCAAACAGTCTGTCACCATGTAAGGATACCGTCAGAAGGCAGCTGTCTACAAGCCAGGAAGTGAGTTCTTTCCAAGAACCAAACCTGCTTGTGCCTTGACCCCATACTTCAGAACTGTAAGAAAATAAATATTTGTTGTTAAGCCTCGCAGTCTGTGGTATTTTTTTATAGCAACCTGAGCTGACTAAGACACAGGGGATTAATACAAACTTGAGAGAGGTTAAAGATCTGATAAATGTGAAGATTCAAGGAAAACAGTACTCTGTATCCATGGCCACAAGGGGCAAGAAGAAGCCAGTACCCTGGAGAGAAAAGAGGAGCTAGAGAATGAGGGAAGGAGGAAATAGAAAGTAAGAGGTCGGGGACTTCTGTGTGCCCATCCGAGACAGATACTGCAGGGACACGTAGATGACCCAGTGTGTTCTACAGCATCTTTTGACCCCTGTGTTCATGCTCACTCCATGTGAGGTTAGGAAGCATCTAAAAGAGTTCAGTGGTTGAGTCAGCCTTGTCCTCAGAGTAAGGTCCCAGCAGGGGAAGAATTGAGAAAGGGAGAATTAATAAGCTTTTATAGCTCACCAGGAAAACATAACCTCTAATTTGTTTGAAAGTTGAGTACTTCATCTCTCTAGGAGGTGAGACTGGAAAGAAATTGTAATAGAAGGAGAAAAGGGGACAGATGCTCCCTGTTACTTCCATCAAGAGCTCACCACCCCTCAACCCCTATGAGATTGCCATGATTGGTTTATCCCTCTCTCTTCTACTCCAGCCTCACCTTCCTCCCCCAACTTTGTTCAACTCCTGGCATCACACCTGACTAGCTGCTTTATGTTAGACAAATTACTTTGCTACTCTAAGCCTCAGTTTCTCCATCTATAAAACAGGCATATTAATACTATCTCCAAAGATGGTTGTGAAAATTAAAATGAGACATTATAGAGAGTAAGTCTCATGGTGCCTGATACATATGGGGTGCTCAGTAAACGCTACTCCCCCTTTCATGTTACAAAGACAGAATGTATAACATGGACAAAAGCTACTGAGCACTTGCTAAAACTACTGGATTTTTTTCTATTGTTGAGTTAACCTAAAACAGGAAACTTCTCACTTGGGTAACTTAGTAAACTCTTCTTAAATCTCAGTTCCACATTTGTAAAATTGTGATAAAATTGCTTCCTCGTAGGGGGATTTATGAAAATAAATGATGGGATAATGCCTCTAAAGTGCTTAACATATGTATTAGCCCATTTCTATTGCTTATATCAAAATACTTGGAACTGGATAATTTATAAGAAAAAAAAAATTATTGCTTACAGTTTCCGAGGCTGGGAATTTCAAAGTCCAAGGAACGCATCTGGTGGTGGCAACAGTGACCCAGGGGTCTCACCTTGCAAGATGGTAGAAGCAGAGAGAGCAGAGACAGTTCCTCATGCCACTGTCCTTTTGAAGCCCTCAGAACCACACTCATGACCACCATTTTTAATCTATTCACTACTGCACGGTCCTACAATCCAATCACCTCTTCAAGGCCCCACCTTTCAATTACCATAATAGGATTTCCCACCCTCAACAGTTATGATGAGGATTAAGCCTCAATGAGGTTGGGGGAGTATCCAGTCCACAGCAATATCATATCTAAAACATGGCACTTTTCAATAAATGAGAGCACATAATCATTAATTATTAATCATGAAACAGAGTGCATAAACTACATTTTCTGGCTAAGCTTGGATTCAAATTCTGAAGGGCAGACAACACCTCTTCATGCCACTACTAATATATGTTTACACATGTTGATATGTATTGTAACTTTTTATTTGTATCTAGGTGAGAAGAACACTACATAGCCTTTTATATTCAACAAATCCAACATTTTTTAAAGGGAGGTATAAATTAAAAAACAGTACATTTAATTTATTAGTTAGACCTAATTGATCAGTGTTGAAAAAATGGAGCATAGAATATACATGCTTCAAGCAATAACATCCTAAACTTAAGATGAAGAGCAAAGGGCAGAAAGGAAATTACAGGTGCCATAAACCCCTATTTAATAATTTAGTTTGGCACCAGGCTTACACAATCTACACATTCCTACATATAAGCAGTGCAAAGGCAGATCTTTCCAATAATATATTTAGTTTCCCTCTGCTATATTTCTTGAAAGACTGTATGCTTTCTCCATCTGAAAATCCTATTTAAGGAGCATGAAAAATCAAAGAATACCTGGGAACAAGTACCTGACTACTTCCCAATGTTTGGAAATTTAGGCAAATTTAAATTTAAATTTCTATACCTCTCCCAATAGCTGGGAGGTTTTCCACTATTATTTTGTTGAATAGGTTTTCCATGACATTTTTTTTTCTCCTCCCCTTCCAGAACACCCATAATTTGGATGTTTGTGTGTTTAAGGTTGTGTGATAGCTCTTGTAGATTTTCTTCATTTTTTAAAATTCTTTTTTCTTTTTTCTTTTTTGTCCACCTAGGTTATATCTGGTCATCTAGTGGAACAGTTGCTTCTTCCATTACTCAGCTGTGGCATTTAAGGAGAGAGAATTCCTCCTGTAGATGTGTTCTATATTGACAATTGGATAGAGTATTTCAGTTTTGGTTCCTGGTAGGTGCAGTAGTGTAGTCTCTGTGTGGTTACTTCAACCGTATTCAACATCAAAGTTGTCTGTAAGTGCCTCCATGGCTTAGGCACTGGGGGACTCAGTGGTTCCTTGCTGAAGTGAATGACACTGTTTTGGTTTGTCAAGGATGCATGGAAAATCTAGAGTTCTTAGAAGGAGTACCTGGGTGCCCTGTCACTCCTTGGCTGCAGTGGTGTCAGACCTGATATGACTTGCTGGAACCCCAACTAGTGTCCCATGACCATGATAGGTACACTGGGGTGTATTAAAATTCCTCAGCTTGAATGAATGACCCTGGGTGGGATTTCTCTTTCCTCTTTCCTGCAGGCATAGGTTTCTCCTGGGTCTCTGCTTCTCTTTATTTCCTCTATCCTCCTGCCTGGTAAACTGCAAAAACAACTGGAAACAAGTAAGGTGGAGATGGTGGCACCTGGGCTGGGTGTCAGCAGGGAGCTGGATGGACTGCTGTGCAGGGAGAAAGCTGATAACAGTGGCAGTGTTCCGGAGCTCAGAGATCCCCAAAGGTACTCAATTCAAATAGGCCCTCTCTGAGATACACTATAATCAAACTGTCAAAAGTCAAAGACAAAGAGAGAATCCTAAAAACAACAACCAAAAAATGAAAAAATCAAGTAACCTACAATGTAGTTCCCATCAGAGTAACTGCAGATTTCTCAGCAGAAATCTTAGAGGCCAGGAGAGAATGGGATGATATATTCAAAGTAATAAAAGAAAAATACTTCCAGCCAAGAAAACTACACCCAGCAAGGTTATCCTTCAGAAATGAAGGAAATGTAATGTTTGTCCAAGACAAACACAAACTTTTGGAGTTTTCCACCAGCCCTACAAGAAATCCTCAAGGGAGACCCACATCTGGAATCCAGAAAATGATAATAACCACCATGAATACATGATATAGAATACAACCCACTGGTAGAGCAGATGCACAACCAAAAAAGACAAAGAAACTATATCTTACAACCTCAGAAAACCAACAAACACTTAAGGGAAGCAATAAAAGGGAAAGAAAGGAAGAAAAGATATTTAAAACAACCATACAGAAATCAATAAAATGCCAGGAGTAAGACAATAACTTTCAATAACAACCCTAAACGTAAATGGAATGAATCCCCCCCTCAAAAGTTATAGACTGGAAGAAATAGATTAAAAAACAAGACCAAACTATCTCCTACCTACGAGAAATTCACCTCACCTGTAAAGATACACACAAACTAATAGAAAAGGGATAGAAAAAGATATACCATGTAAATCAAACCAAAAATGAGCAGGAGCAGCAATTCTCATAAGAGATAAAATAGATTTTATACCAAAAACTACAAAAAAGAGACAAAGAACATCATTATAT
>NW_007743342.1:2285-12898 GCF_000696425.1 Galeopterus variegatus | reverse complement strand
ACACATTAACAAAGAAACACAGGAAATAAACTACACTTTAGACCAACTGGATATGGAAGATCTCCAAATTCATCCAACAACTACAGAATATGCATTCTTCTCATCAGCACATGAAACATTCTCCAGGACAGACTGCATGTTAGGTAACAAATGAAGACTCAACAAATTTTTAAAAACTGAAATCATTTCAAGTATTTTTTTTTCAAATCACAGTGAATTAAAACCAGAAATCTATAACAAGTGAAATTTTTGAAACTATACAAATACGTGAAAATTAAACAACATGCTCCTAAATGACCTATGGGTCAAGTAGCAATTAAACAGGAAATCAAAAAACTTCTTGAAACTAATGAAAATAAAGACACATCATACTAAAACCTATGGGATACTGAAAAAGCAGTACTAACAGGGAAATTTACTTCAATAAATGGTTACATTGAAAGAATAAAAAGTCTTCAAATAAATAACCTAATGTTACACCTCAAAGAACTAGAAAAACAAGAACAATCCAATCCCCAAATTAGTAGATGGAAAGAAATAATTAAGATCAGAGCAGAAATAAATGAAATAGAGACTACGTTAGGTTGAATGTCCCCCCAAAACATAATCCCCACTGTGACTGTTAAGAGGGTGTGAAATCCTATTATGGTAATTGTAAGGTGAGAACTTGAAGAGGTAATCAGATTCTGAGGACTATACCTAGTGAATGGATTAAAAATGGTGGTCATGGGCATAGATTTTGAGGGCTTTAAAAGTAGAGTGAATGAGGAGGTTAGGCTCTCTCTGCTCTGCTCCATCATTTCCTGCCATATGAGACCCCTGGGTCACTGTCACCACCACCGATTTGTTCCTTGGACTCTGGACTTCCTAGCTTCCAAAACTGTAAGCAGTAAATGTCATTTTCTTATAAAATAACCAATTCCGTGTATTTTCTTTTAAGCAACAGAAACAGACTGATACAGAGACCCAAAAAAATGATACGAAGATCAACAAAATAAAAAGTTGGTTTTTTGAGGAGATTAACAAAAGAGACAAACATTAGCTAGACTAATAGAAGAGTAGAGTACAGGGGCCAGCCCGGTGGCGCACTGCTACAGTGCGCCGCTTGGGAAGCGTGGTGGCGCTCCCGCTGAGGGTTCGGATCCCACATACAGACCGGCCGCTCACTGGCTGAGCGAGGTGCGGGAGCAACACCGAGGGTTGCGATCCCGTTGCCGGTCCTGGTCCGGTACGGGGGCGACACTGAGGGTTGCGATCCGTTGCCAGACACGGAAAAAGACAAAAAGGAAAAAAAAAAAAAGAAGAGTAGAGTACAGCCAAATATCAAAATTCAGAAATGTAAAAGGGTATATTACAACTAATATCACAGAAATGCAAAGACTCATTAGAGGCTATTATAAACAAGTAAATGCAAATAAATTTGAAAATCTGGAAAGAATGGATAAATTTCTGGACACATAAAAACTACCAAGAATGAACCAATAAAACATAGAAAACTTGAACAGACCGATAACAAGTAATGAGATTGAGGCACTAATCAACAGTCTCCCAACAAAGAAAAGCCCAGGACTGGATGACTTCACTGCTGAGTTCTATCAAACCTTTAAAGAAGAATGAATACCAATCCTCATCAAACTATTCCAAAAAAAATGAGACAGAGGTCAATCTCCCAAACTATTCTACGAGGCCATCATCATCACCTTGATACCAAAACCAAAGATACAAAAAAAAAAAGAAAGAAAACTACAGACCAATATCCTTGATGAATAAAGATGCAAAAATCTTCAACAAAATATTAGTGAACAGAATACAGCAACGCATCAAAGAATTATACACCATGATTAAGTGGGATTCATATACAGAATGGCTCAATATATGCAAGTCAGTAAAAATGATATACTACATCAGCAAAACCAAGGACAAAAATCATATGATTATCTCAATAGATGCAGAAAAAAAGCATGTGACAAAATTCAACATCCCTTCAAGATAAAGACTCTCAACAAATTACATATAGAAGGAAAGTATCTCAACACAATAAAAGCCCTATATGACAAACCCACTGCCAAAAGAAACAATGAAATACTCCCATTTGCAACCACATGGATGAGCCTGGAGAAACTTATGTTGAGTGAAATAAGCAAAGCTCAGAGGGATAAATACTGCATGTGCTCACTCATTCGTGGGAGCTAAAAGAGAAAGAAGGAAGGAAAGAAAGACCACAGTAGTGCATTTGATTTGCAGAGGGAGAGAACATTCTATGGGCTACAAAGTGGAGTGGGGGGAAGGGAAGAGGGGGGGTAAGGTTGGGGATAATTGGGTGGGGCACATGGGGTACAAATGGAATTTGTGGTTATAGGTATATAGCCAGTATGAATCTGGGCCCCACATCACAGGCACGAGGGATGACAATCAGCTTTCTTTCTCATGAATATTTACAACCAATAAAAATATATATATACATATCATCCTGAATGAGAGAAAGCTGAAAGCTTTCCCCTTAAGAATAGAAACAAAATAAAAATGCCCACTCTCACCACTCCTATTTAACACAGTATTGGAAGTACTAGCTAGAGATATCAGGCAAAAGAAAGAAAGGGTATCCAAATTGGAAAAGATGAAAACCTGTTCCTCTTTGCAGATGACATAATCCTATATAGAGAAAAACCTGAAGACTCTACCAAAAAACTCTTAGAGCTGGTAAACAAATTCAGTAAATTTGCAGGATACAAAATCAACACGCGAAAATCAGTAAGCATTTGTATAGTCCAACAATGAACTAGCAGAAAAAGAAATCAAGAAAGCAAGCCCATTTACAATAGTTATCAAAAAATAAAATATCTAGGAATAAATCTAACCAGAGAAGTGAAATATCTCTATAATGAAAATACTAATCACTGCTGAAAGAAATTAAAGAGGACACAAGAAGATGGAAAGTCATTCCATGTTCTTGGACTGGTAGAATTAACATTGTGAAAATGTCCACACTACCCAAAGCAATCTATGAATGCAATGAAATCCCCATCAAAATACCAATGATATTCTTCACAGAAATAGAAAGAACAATCCTAACATTCATATTGATGGAGTTTGGATGTGTTGTCCCCTCCAAAACTCATGTGGAAATTTGATCCTCAAGGTGGCAGTGTTGGAAACTGATTGAGTCATGGGGGCGGATCCCTTATGAATGGATTAATGCTCTCCCTGCAGGGGGGAGTAATGAGTGAGTTCTCGCTCTATTAGTTCCTGCAAGAGCTTATTGTTTATAGGACACTGGCACCTCCTCTCTCTCTCTCTGTTGCCTCTCTCTCTCTCTCTCTCTCTCTCTCTCTCTCTCGCTTCCTGTCACCATGTGATCTGCTTGTACCCCCCAGCTGCCTGCCACTTTCTGCCATGAGTAGAAGCAACCTGAGGCCTGTGCCAGATGCAGCTCTCCCAGAATCGTAAGCCAAATAAACCTCTTTCCTTTATAAATTACCCAGTCTAAGGTATTTCTGTTATAGCAACACAAAACAGACTAATACACATATGGAACAACAAAAGACTCCAAATAGCCAAAGCAATCCTGAGCAAAAATAAATAAATAAATAAAGTTGGAGGCATTACACTACCTGACTTCAAATTATAATACAAAGCTATAGTAACCAAAACAACATGGTATTGGCATAAAAATAGACACATAGACCAATGGAACAGAATAGAGAACCCAGAAATCAATTCACTTACTTACAGGGAATGAATCTTCAATAATGGTACCAAGAACATACACTGGGGAATGAAAAGTCTGTTCAATAAATGGTGCTGTGAAAACTAGATATCCACATGCAGAAGAATGAAATTAGACCTCTTGCTGTATACTAAATTGTACCTTTTGCTGTATACCAAAGCCAACTCAAAACAGATAAAAGACAAACATAAGATATGAAACTATAAAATTCCTACAAGAAAACATAAGGGAAACACTTCAGAAAGCAGGACTGGGCAAAGACTTTATGGATAATACCTCAAAAGCATAGGCAAGGATAGAAAAAAATAAACAAATGGATTATATCAAACTAAAAAATCTGCACAACAAAGGAAATAGTCAACAGAGTGAAAAGATAACTTATTGAATAGGAGAAAATATTTGCAAACTACGCATTTGAAAAGGGGTTAATATTCAGAATATAAAAGGAACTCAAACAACTTAGGGAAAAAACAAACAATCCAATTAAAATATGTGAGAAGGAGCTGAATGGACATTTCTTAAAGGAAGATATACAAATGGCCAATAGGTACATGAAAAATGTTCAACATCACAACTCTATTTACAGTAGCCAAGAGTTGGAACAAAACTGAATGTCCATCCATGGATGACTGGATAAGGAAATGTGGTATATATACAGAATGGAATACTACTCTGCCATAAAATACAATGAAATACTGTCATTTGTAGTAACAAGGATGAACTTAGAGAAAATTATGTTAAGTGAAATAAGTCAGGCACAGAAAGAGAGATACCGCATGTCCTCATTCATAAGTAGGAGCTAAGAAAGAAAGAAAGAAACAACGATCACAGTAATAAGTTGAACTTTCAGAAGGACAGAACAGAACTGTGGTTACCAGAGGTAAAAAGGGAGGATGGATAGGGGTAACGAAAAACTGGTTAATGGACACAAAGAATGAGTATGTTTTGAATATGATAATTATCCTAATTTGATCACCACATATTGTATGCAAGTATTGATAATCAACTGTGTCCCCCACAAATACGTTTAATCAATTATGTTTCAATAAAAAATAGATTTACAAAAAGTTTTATAAGAAAAGTTTTATATTTTTTTCTGTAAAGTTCTTGCACATATTTTAGTAAATAAATCACTGAGAGCTTGGTGTTTTTAATGCTGTTTTTCCTGTCTATTGTAAAATGTGTGTTTTTAGATCCTAATACAACATATTTTACGTTGATTATTTTGGGCAATTCTAACAAAATTTCCTATTAGTTTTATAACTCATTTGTAGATTATTTTGTATTTTCAACATGTATATCACATACTGTCTGATTAAATACAGTATTATTTTGTTATTCCATACATGAAGAAATAATATTTTCACCATTGTTGATATATTTTACCAAATTTCTATGGAGAATAAATAGCTTAAGAGGAAAAGTTTCCTTAAATCAAGAAAACAAAACATTTAAGTGAAGAACCAACAATATTTTAATAAAAGTCATAGAGCATTGAAATAAATAAATACATATAAATTTTTATAGGAACATTGGTTAGTTTTTCACCATATTCTTATGCCTCTTAAGAAAATGCTCCTGCTGAGGAAGGTTTGCAAGCAGAGTTCTAAGAAAGAAACCTCTTCTCCCTCCCTGATTCCTCAAAATCTTTCATCACATCAGGGCTGAAATAAAGGATACTGCACACAGTGGGGAAGCCCCCTCCTGTGTGAGGTGCCTCTTTTCACCTCAGCTTTTCCCTTCCTTGTGTTTCCTGCAAGTTCTGTAAAGAAAAAGCTGCCCTTCTCAATGGAGAATGTACCCATAACACAATTATGGAAAAATAACAGATTCGTTTTCTGTCAAAAACAGTGAATGCACTGGAATTCTCATTCTGTTCTGCTTCCTAAATCACCTCTGAGCTCTTTACACCTATTCTCTGCCTCCACCATTTGGAACTCTGCCCCCCAGACACATGAACACAGGCTTCTGAGCCAGCTGCCTACTGCCCCTGACTCGGATTCTGCAGTCAAGTTGACTCCCAAATTGACTCTGGAGACACCAGGGACATATTCTCATTTCAACTTCATCTCAGCCAAGTCCTGTTATCTCATTACCAGGCTTAATCCAATGCTCCTGTACCTCCCAGGCTTGGTTGGACCCTTCTTTCTTTCCTCTATTGCATTTCAGGTATTTCTATGGTTTGAATGTATGTGTCCCTCCAAAATTCATAAGTTGGAACTTAAAACTTAAGGTATTAATAGCTGGGGGCCTTAGGAAAGTGATTAAGTCATGAGGACCCTGCCCTCCTAAATGGTATTAACACCCTCATAAAGAGGTTTCAGAGAGCTGCCTGGCCCTTCCTCTCTTCTGCCATGTAAAGACACAACCCTTGGTCTCCTTTCTCCCCCATCTGCAGTGTGAGAATGTAGCAAGAAGGCCCTCACCAGACATAGAATCTGCTGGCACATTGCTCTTGGATTTCACAGCTGCCAGAATCACAAGAAATAAATTTCTACTGTTTATAAATTACCCTTCTGGTATTTTGTTATAGCAGCTCCAGTGACTCAGATGGGTATATATTCACATCCAGAAGAGAGTCCAGTGCAAAATGGAAAGTAGGGTCTCTTGTTCAAAAAGAAGGGAAAAAACATTTTTTTCTTTTTTCTGCAGTCTCTCTCTCTACCTGTCCTGTGTTTTTTATTTGCTGTGTAACGCCACATTCCTGGGGGCACAGGGATCTTCGTGGGGTGAGTGCAGACCCCCACAGGTGTCCAGGCACACCCGGAGCACCACCCCATGATTCCACGTGAGGCTGGTGCACCTGACAGTGACATCTCCCTGCTGATGCCCAGGGCCCCAGGCTGGAGGGCGGTGGTGGGCCCCAGGCGGGGGCAGCAGAGTGCACGGCTGAGAACCCACCTGGAGTCAGGGAGATAAAGAGAGAGAGGACATTGCTCCCCTCAAGGCACCAACCCCCAGTGCATTCTCTATTGCTCTATCAGAGTTCACTGACAAAATGCAAAGTCAAGGAACTGATGAAGTTCAAGAGGGCGACCACGGAGCATTAAATCAAAGTGCCAGCTTAACCCTTGAAAATGGCCTGACAAGAAATGTGCATTTGTTCATCTCTTCACAGAGGGTTGCTGGTCTCATACTTTATGGAACTCCGCTAGTTGAGGCTTGCAGTGATTAGTCTCCTCCCCATCTGCCTAGAAAAGAGTTATAACAATATACAGCTACACTGATTTCCAGAGGAATGAATTTACAAAGACTCATCATTTAACGACCCTGCAGTCCTGAGAAGACTAAGATTTGGTTACAAGGACACAAAAGAAAGAACCTGATATCTCAGAAAGACCAGATCAAAACACAGTGGCACAGGAAGGGTCCAGACGGATGCAATGTGAAGGCTGTCCAGTTTAGCACCTGCTTAGATCAGCATGGTTACAAGGACACAAAAGAAAGAACCTGATATCTCAGAAAGACCAGATCAAAACACAGTGCACAGGAAGGGTCCAGACGGATGCAATGTGAAGGCTGTCCAGTTTAGCACCTGCTTAGATCAGCGTATAAGGGAATCACCGATCATTTAGTAAGTGTGACAATGGTTCTGTGGTAACTGATGTCCTTATTTTTTGGAAATCATGCTAAAAGTACTTAGAGATGAAGTATTATGATGTCTAGAATTTACCATTTAGTAAAAATTATAGAGATGAAACGAATATGGTGAAATGTTGAGAATCAGAAAGTCTGGGTGGTGGATGTATGGGTACTCATTGTACTGTTCTTGATTCTTTTCTGTAGTTTCAAAAATACTCATAACTGGAGAGGGTTGCCAACATCTACTATGTGGCCCTTATAATTTACTCTACGTAATCAGGTAATGGAAATAGTAGACAGTGTTCATCATAGAGTGCAGGTTCATCCATACTAAGAAACATGGTTAAAAATATCCCCTCCCCCAGTGTATTTTTACATATTGCTACTTGGACCAGAGGGTCCTACTGATCCAGGGCTCACACTGGACAATACTAGGTAAGCATCCACCCTTCACCCTGAGAGCCTCCAGCCCGGCTGTGCCACATACCTGTACTTGTGGGATAGAAGCTCATGGAAAGACTTTGGAATGTGGAATCAAACAGAGCTGGAATTTGAGCAAGTTCCTTCATCATTCTGAGTTTCAGTGGCGTGTGGTCCATACCTCTGGAAATGGATATATGGATTTTGGTAGAGACTTTTTTAGGTAGTTCAATTCTGACTTTAATTACCACCTGTGTACGAGTAACTCTTAATTCTACATATTTTGCTCTGATTTGTCACTAAATATGCACATCCCAGCGTCTGAAGGACACTTGGGTGTCTTTCTGTCACCTAAAACAACATATTTAAATCCCTCAACTGAGTACATCTTTCAAATTTCACAATACTCAATATGGGAATATATTTAATGGACCTGTCTACCCCTTCCAAATTTCCTAAATTTAAACTTGGGTTCCAATCCACTACTTCCTCTTTCATTAGTCAGTATACAAAACATTTTGATACTTCTCCAAGGGGAGCTTGTGAATTCCCAGCTCACGGCCCTGGTTTTTCATATTTCCCTTATGAAACATGTATTTCCTCCTTCCTTCCAATGTCAAATGCTCCCACAAAACTGAACACTGCAGTGCTGTAGGCAGTGCAACATTAGCAGGCCACAAGAAGCAGTGGAGAACAAAGTTTGGGAACAAGACAATCCAGGATTAAAACTACGGCTCTTCCTCTAATTTGCTAAATTGGGTAAACTTTCAGAGACTCAGTTACATTTTCTGTTAACCAGGTAGAATCTTATCTGTGTGTCTGCAGAGGATTAAGAGACCTACTGTTTACAAAGTTCATGGTGCAAAACAAATCCTATATAAATTAGAAGCAGTAGGGAAGGGTAAGAGTAAAGTGCAGTCACAAGGGCACTGTGCACCTGCTAGGCATGGGAGGGGCTCAAAGCACCAAAAATAAGACTCACCCTCTCTCGTCCAATATAAGCCAGCCATTGCAAGTGCATAGGATCTTGTTAGAGACTACCACCCAGACAGCCTCACCTCTGGATAGAGATATTGGAGTAGCTCATAGGCTTGAACTGCACTCTGGCCAAAAATACTATATAAAGATTAAGTATGTGACAAAAATTTGTAGCAACATCAGCTAATTGCAAAGTGGAGGAAGAGAAAGTAATTAAAGTTAGAGATGAGCCAGCAAGTAATTCCCCTAATTGTAAGCACGGAACATTCTCCAATCTATAATCTTCTCTGCCCCAGGCGGAGGGGAAGGAGGGAGGGCGGAGTGTGCAGAATGCTTAAACATGTCTGCCAGGTTCCTGGTGTGATTTTCTGGGGTTGACACAAGCTGCCCATTTCACCTGCCACCAAGTAGATCAAAGCAGTATTGTTTAATGTATTTTCTCTGTGCCTTTTTGTCTAATTCTTCTTTCCCCTAAAGAAAGTATTTCCTCCACCGAGCATGGTTTAAAAAGAAAACAGGTAATGGGTATTTCACGGACAGTTAACCAACAAATATGACTTATGATCCAAGGTTACAAGTACAGTTGACCCTTGAACAAGACAGGTTTGAATTGCACGGGTCCACTTACATGTGGATATTTTTCAACCAACTACAGATAGAAAACACATTATTTCCAGGATGTGGAACCCACATCTACAGAGGGCTGACTTTGCATGTTCCCAGTTTGGGTTTTTTGGTTTTTTTTGTTTTTTTCACTGATGCATAATTGACTATACATATTTTCGGGGCACAGTGTCAGCTATCATTATTTGTGTACAATATATAATGTTCGAATCAATATTATTAGCATATTCATTATTACAAATCATAATTATTCTTTGTGCCCCTTACCCAATTTCTCCCTAACCACCCCCATGTTCGAATCAATATTATTAGCATATTCATTATTACAAATCATAATTATTCTTTGTGCCCCTTACCCAATTTCTCCCTAACCACCCCCCTCCTTCCACACTTCTACTAATAATAAATTTGTTCTCCTCTGAAAGCTCAAAGTATTATAGTGGATTTCCTTTCCTTCTTTCTTTCTTTCCATCTTAGTACCCACTTATGAGTGAGGACGTGAAGTATTTCTCTTTCTGTGTCTGACTTACGTCACTTAACATAATTTTCTCCAAGCTCATCTGTGTTGCTGTAAATGGCAGAATTTCATTCTTTTTTATGGCTGAGTGGTATTCCATTGTGTACAAATACCATAATTTCCTTCTACAGTCATCTGCCAATGGACATTTATGTTGGTTCCATATCTTGGCTATTGTAAATAGAGCTGTGATGAACATGGGAGTGCAGGTATCCCTTTGACATGACGATTTCCATTCCTATGGGTATATACTCAGTAGTGGGATTGCTGGATCATATGGAAGTTCTAACTGTAGTTGTTTAAGGAACCTCCATACTGTTTTCCATAATGGCTGCACTAATTTACAGTCCCACCAACAGTGTAGGAGAGTTCAGCTTTCTCCACATCCTTGCTGGCATTTGCTATTCTCTGTCTTTTTGATAATGGCCAGTCTATCTGGGGTGATGCGACATCATGATGTGGTTTTGATTTGCATTTCCCTGATGATTAGTGATGTTGAGCATTTTTTCATGTACCTGTTGGCCATTTGTATGTCTTCCTTTGAAAAATGTCTATTCATCTCCTTTGCCCATTTTTTTTTTTTGGTTAAATTTTTATTTTGTCAATATACAATGTATATGATTATTATGGCCCATCTCTGACGCCTCCCTCCCTCCTCCCTCTCTCCCCTCCCCCCCAAGAATGTCCTTTCCGTTTGATTGTTGTAACAACTTTAAAAAGGTATAGTTATTATATCTTCTTCCCCACCCCCCACCCCCGGTTTTC
>NW_007743342.1:0-1285 GCF_000696425.1 Galeopterus variegatus | reverse complement strand
GTTTTTTTTTTTGTGTGTGTGTGTGTGTGTGTGTGTATGTGAGTGAATTGATTTGTTTTTTGTTTTTATTTTTTTTTAGCTCCCACCAATAAGTGAGAACATGTGGTATTTCTTTTTCTCTGCCTGACTCGTTTCACTCAGTATTATTCTTTCAAGGTCCATCCATGTTGTTGCAAATGGCAGTATTTCATTCATTTTTATAGCTGAGTAGTATTCCATTGTGTAGATATACCACATTTTCTGTATCCACTCATCCGATGATGGACATTTGGGTTGATTCCAGCTCTTGGCTATTGTGAAGAGTGCTGCAATGAACATTGGGAAACAGGTATACCTTCGACTTGATGTTTTCCATTCCTTTGGGTATATTCCCAGTAGTGGGATAGCTGGATCGTATGGTAGCTCTATCTTCAGCTGTTTGAGGAACCTCCAAACCATTTTCCATAGGGGTTGCACCATTTTGCATTCCCACCAACAATGTATGAGAGTTCCTTTTTCTCCGCAACCTTGCCAGCATTTATCGTTCAAAGTCTTTTGGATTTTAGCCATCCTCACTGGGGTGAGATGGTATCTCAGTGTGGTTTTGATTTGCATTTCCCGGATGCTGAGTGATGTTGAGCATTTTTTCATATGACTGTTGGCCATTTGTATATCTTCCTTAGAGAATTGCCTACTTAGCTCTTTTGCCCATTTTTTTATTGGGTTGCTTGTTTTTTTCTTGTAAAGTTGTTTAAGTTCCTTGTATATTCTGGATATTAATCCTTTGTCGGATGTATAATTTGCAAATATTTTCTCCCACTCTATTGGTTGTCTTTTTAGCTCTGTTAATTGTTTCTTTTGCTGTGTAGAAGCTTTTTAGTTTGATATAATCCCATTTGTTTATTTTTCCTTTCGTTGCTCGTGCTTTTGGGGTTGGATTCATGAAGTCTGTGTCCAGCCCTATTTGCTGAAGTGTTTCTCCTATGTTTTTTTAATAAGTTTTATTCGTTCAGAGTGTATATTTAAATCTTTAATCCATTTTGAGTTGATTTTAGTATATGATGAGAGGTATGGGTCTAGTTTCATTCTCCTGCATATGGATATCCAGTTCTCCCAGCACCATTTGCTGAAGAGGCAGTCCCGACCCAGTGAATAGGCTTGGTGCCTTTGTCAAAGATGAGATGGCCGTAAGTGTGTGGGTTGATTTCTGTATTCTCTATTCTATTCCATTGATCAATGTGTCTATTTTTATACCAGTACCATGCTGTTTTGGTTATTATAGCTTTGTAGAATAGTTTAAAGTCAG
>NW_007743341.1:18870-19211 GCF_000696425.1 Galeopterus variegatus | reverse complement strand
TTCTTGCTCATAATTTTATTAAAGTTTTTAAATC
Organism: Galeopterus variegatus; assembly: GCF_000696425.1. Lineage (NCBI taxonomy): Eukaryota > Metazoa > Chordata > Mammalia > Dermoptera > Cynocephalidae > Galeopterus > Galeopterus variegatus. The sequence continues at coordinate 19,177 of NW_007743341.1, read as the reverse complement.
AATGCCTGCATGTATTTATTTATGTTAATTCAGTTATACCGTGACTATTTTCAAACAGTTTTCAGGGTGATTTTTCACATATGACTTTGTAAATTGCAAAAATGTAAGTAGTAATCATCTGCGCTTGACATGAATATAGATCATGAATGTCCTAAATTGATGTATTATTCATTCATTCATCCATCCTTATTGGCCAGTTACAGGGACATTTGTGTAAGATGGCTATGGTGAGTTCAGGTCCCTCTTCTAGCCATACACAAGTCCCTATGTCATAATTTCTTTATCAAAAAGATATGGTTAGTAATAA
>NW_007743341.1:15223-18390 GCF_000696425.1 Galeopterus variegatus | reverse complement strand
ACCAACCAGAGCGAGTGATAGGTTAAAGAGAAAAACCTGATCCAAGCCCCTACAGAGTAATTTTGGAGTTACTAAATTGTTAATCTGTCATGGCTGCTAAACTTGAGCAGCTGGTAGTCAGCTTTGGAAGAGATCCTGCCTGAAAATAAAGGCAACTCTCACAAAACAGAATTGGGAAATGAAATAATTTAAGCTCTTGAATCCACTTGTACTCAAAGCTGGACACCCACAGCTTTTTCAGTTACATGACCTAATTAATATTCACTTCCTTAGGTTGTTTGAGTTTGGTTTCTGTCACTTGCAACCCCAATAGCATTGAATAATACACTACACATAAGCTTGGAAGAATTAAATGAGTAATGAATTGTTGATGGTCATCACAGAGCGAGCAAGCTAGTAAGCAAGTATTCAATAAGTAGTAACTATGAATAATAACTGCAATTATAAATTTATCAATTACTGAATTCCTAATACAAGTTAGTTAAATGCACTGAGGTTGGGGAATAATAAAAACAAAAGTAAAACACAGCCATGTCTCTTGCAGAATTAGCACTGAGGCTGCTTCCAAAGGGGATTTAAAGAAGAAAAACAAACAAACAAAAACAAGAACAACAACAACAAAAAAAAACAGGGCAATGCAATTGGCTTTAGATATACAAAAGAAGAGACTGACTGTGCCTGAAGCTGGAGAAGACTGGGGCTTTTTAAGACAGTCATATGCCCAAGCCCTCCAACTTTTGGAGGCCCCTTGACACATAATATAAAGCATATTCAAATGTTCCTTTTCCACATTAAATTTAATTTTGCATAAGTATAGACATAGTATCAGATTTTATAGATATTTGATTAACTATCAATTAATTTCAATGTTGCAGTTTGCTTCTTAAATTTAGAGCCAATATGTAGATTTTTCAAAATTCCATTATTTTTGAAAGGCCTTCCAAAAGCTTACAAACTCTAAGCTCTCCCACTACAGTTTGTAAGTGGATAAATAGTCCTAATAAAGAAGCACTGGGAAAGATCTCAGAGAGGTGTGACCCGCATTGTAGAAAACTCCACTTTAACCTTTGGTTTACCTATCTTTGGCCATCTCTCAATAGTCATCCCTAAGAAACCAACCTGAAAGAGAATTTGAGAAATTATTTCTAAGGCCCTTCAACATTACTGCTTATACATCAGTTTGGCTCATTTACTGACATTGATAAGGCACACCTCTCTCCTGTTTCAGGTTTTGAGAAGTAGTTGATAACAGGACTTCCTTCCCATTTCACCCTTTTCTAGCATAAGTGATGTAGTATTTTATTACTGCTGAGACTGCATGTGAATATAATTAGCATCCCCATGGTGTCAGAGCTTAGGTAATTTACTCATATAACAATTTTACCTCCATTCAAAGCATCACTAATTCCATTTTTTACTTTGAGGCACACATTTTTTTTTCTACACTCTTGAAGATCAATTAATCTGAGCTAGTACTAAAAGGTATATTCCTGCAAAAGACGTTCAGTAACTCAAGTCTCAAATTTTCCTATTGGTCATTTGATTGTTAAAGTGCAGAGATTCTCTGGGCTGATTTTATTTCTATTATATTAACTTAGTGGGTGAAACAAGCTGAGAGCTGTACAGTAGACAAATCTACAGGAGTTTCATTTACAAAGTCACACAGTTATCAGAAAGAGACTGAGTTCTTAAATATTTTCTTATAAACTGAGTGATCTTGATCTGTGCTCCTGTTTCCTCACATATAAATGGGGATTAAAAAATTAACATTGTTACAAGCACAGTGTGATGATTAAATAAATTACTATATATAAAGTGTTTGGAACAGTGTCTGACTCATTGATCCTATTATTTTATTCTTATTACTAATTTCATATTTTTTGTTAAATAATTTAAATTGATTTATATGTCATAAGAGTTATTGTGGCCAACAATTTTACAGAAACTCAGGTTTAGCATTAATGTTATGTGCTGAAGGAGAACAGGACTCAGTACACATGGAATTCACATTTCTAATTCTGCAGAGTAAAATTTCATCAAGCCATAACCCTATAATATGAAATTTATGGTAATTCTGGAGAATTTTCTTTTCCAGTGTCTGTGAAGTCAAGGTTTACCAGATGAATAAATAAAGGACATTTTTAACTACAATAAGGGAAAAATATTTTATAAAATTTAAACTACACTAGGCATATATACATAAAGTTGTATTCATATATAAGGTATATGAGGTTATTTAAAACAGTTCTTATTTGTATATTAGAGTAGGTCCAGGAAGCCATTTAATGACAACATATTACTGGTAATTGACAAGGTTGTGCTATTGTTTGTATTGAAAGTAATAAACATATTTTCTTTCTACATGTTATTTCTGACTTTCTCCTTACTCTTCAGTATCACTGAAATTTCTGTACAAAATGTTAAAAGACCCCAATCAATATTCAAATCCAAGAGAACCTTTATTCATTTTTAAAAATAATTATAAATTCAAATGTTTAAATTATTCCACCAAACAGGTAACCCACATTCCGTGAGAATCTTCTCCAAAATCATTATTGCTGATGCTTCACCAGCATCAGAAGGTCGGGGAGAACTGCCTGGCACCTGTAGGCATATTCCATACTTGTTTGTCAACAGATGAAAGGCTACGATATAGAACACCTCATTACCCACCCCCCTAAGAAATACTGTATTAATTTCTAGAGAGAGAATCTGGTGGCAAAGGGACAAAATGACTTACCTTTTGCATTTTACAACATGAACATTTAATATCTATTCAAAAATTTTAAAATGTTTTAAAAGATTTAATCCTAGGAAGGACTAGTTCTTCCTTACCATAATATTCATTTTCCTAGACTTTCATGATACTACACTAGTTTTCCCCCTACCCTTGAGGCTAATCCTAATTTGACCCTTCTGATGACTGTAATTGACCTTTAGTAGAAGTTTATTGTCTAGATCCTCCAGTCTTTTCACTCTGTTCATCCTCCATGGATTAGTCTCATATATTCCCAAGACAAGTTATTTACACCTTTGGGATCATCAAATATGCACTCATTCATTCAGAACATATGTACTAGGTGTCTTCTTCGAGCACTAGGTATTGGAATACAGCAATGAGCAAAGCAGACAAAGATCACAATTTTTAAACTTTATTTCCATGCAGA
>NW_007743341.1:7057-14729 GCF_000696425.1 Galeopterus variegatus | reverse complement strand
TAGATGAAAAAAATGGGTAAAATATGGCTACATTTACATAGTTGTAAGTTCTAAAGAAGAAAATTAAAGCAGAAAATAGACATACAGTGTTAGGATGAGAAAAAGAAAATTTTCATTGGTCCCAGCCCAGACCTCAGTTCTGACCTTCAGTTGCATATATCAAAATATCTAGTGTGCCTGGGATGGATAGTGGGTACTTTAAACTGAACATGACCCGAACTGAATGTATAATCCTCACCACCTTTTTTCTACTACCACCACTGAGCTGCTCAAACCAGAAATGTATGAGTCATCTTTGAATCCCTCTTCTCCGTCATTCTCTATATCCCATCTGTCACAAAGTTTAGCCAGTTCTCCCACATAATTGTAGTCACTTCTCTTCACCTTCACTGTCACTACTGTAATTCAGACTAACATCACCTCTCACGTGGATTCCTGCAATAACTTCCTATCAGATCCCTTACAGCCATTACTGTCTTCCTCAGTGTGATTAGAACTTTCTTGTCACTCCTCTGCTTCAACCCATCAACAGTCCCCAGTTGCTCCTGGCCAGCTCTTCAACTGCATCACAGCCACTCCTACCCTATCATCTATGCTTACGGTTCTTTCTTCATTCTGTATTTATATGCCATCCTCTCTTGGCCCATGATATTTGCACATATTATTTTCTCTGCCTGGAACATTCTTTCCCCAACTCTTCATCAGGCTAGCCCATCTTTCAGATCCCAATTGAAGCATCACTTCATCAGGCAAGCTTTACCCAAATCCTCAAACTAAATTATCTGCACCAATTATGGATTACACAATCTCCTGTCTTTCCCACTTCACATGTTACATCTGTAATTACTTCTGTGTTGTATCTTTCCCACACTAGCGTAAGCTCCAAGAGAGTAAAAATCATGGCTGCCTTTTCAAAACATCATCCCCAGTGCTTGTCAAATAACGTTTGCCAAAGAGTAGGTGCCCACTACATATTTACCGAATAAATGAATTAATATAGCACGGACAACTGGCAGGTGGTTGCTGACTTTTTAGTTTACATTTATATGCTTCATACTCAGAGATGTCTTCAAAGTATGATGTCTTAAGAGTACTCACATTTTGCCTTCTTATTGTATATTTAGGACCTTGGAGAATGTTTTCCAGCAACGGACACATCTTCAGATTCCATATTATTATTCTCATTTTGCATTTTCCTCGGCAGCCTATTAGCATTGTCTTCCAGAGAGATGTCCAGAGTTGATTCTTCTGTACAATAAAAGCACACTTTAGGCATAAAGTGATATTAGGTATTGCAACTAGCAGGAAAGTATTTTTGATTACATTAGTTACCGTTACTGGTAAGAGATATCTCTGAGATTTCTGAATACAAAAAACAAATATTCTTTAGTGTTTCCTCATGTTGATCGCAGCGTGGGTCTTTAATACATCTCCTACTTAACCTTACCTTAATTCTCTTGAAATGTCTGTTTCTTCCTTCTCAGGCTATTCTGTAATAAACACACCAAATTTATATTTGCTCAGTATTATGTCACTAAACCATGTTTGCTTTCCTATCTATTCATTATATCTTGCTCCTTAAAAGATTGCTAATATTTATTAATTTCATGCCAAATGCTACATGTATATTTATGTCATTCTACAAGCAAGCCAGTGGAAAAGGTACTATTATCTTTCTCTTGCTTTCAGAAGAGGAAACTGAGGCTTAGAGAAGTTAAATGACTTGCCCATGTCACAAAGTTACTAAGTATTTGAGCTGGGCTTTGAATCAAAAAGCTTACCTCCAGTTCCTTTATGCTCTGTTTGCATTATGCTATTTTACTTGCTGAGATGCAAGCTACTTTTCTCTTTTCCTTCTTTTCCCTTAATTTTCTGTAGGCCTTCAATATATACTTGGTTAATCATTCACGGGGCCATTGTTGTTAGTATTATTATTATGTCTGACAATATTTGTGTTTTGTTTTGTTCATTGCATTTTGTTCTCTCAGCCCAAACTGAAGTAGGCCTAAGCAGAAGGAGCTGTTAGTGCAGAAAGCACAACACAGGTAAGTAATGGTCAGAAGGAAAACCCTGTTTTGAGATGTGTTCAAGAGGGAGAGGAGCTTTCGAGGACTTCAGCATTTTATTACTTGGGACTCAAACTGCTTTGGGAATCCTCTTGGTAGAATGCTGATTGTATAAACATTTTCTCCGGATGGGCTCCTAAGAGCCTCGGAAGCACGCCACGCTGTAGATCTCCACTGTGTTATGGTACCGTTTTACCTGTCTCTACCCTAGAAACTCCCTTGGTCAGCGAAGGCACACAGCTCTCCCTTCCTGTTATTCATCCAACCCAGGGGAGCTGTCGGATTCCCCTCCCACCCCCCCTACAGCCCTCCCGCCTCCACACTTCCCTAGGAGTCATTCCCCTAAGTTGCCCCAAAATGACCCTCTGACCAAAGCTGGGGAGGGGAGAGGTCTTCAGAAGGGAAGTGGGTCAAGAGTGCAGCCCAGACCAGGACTCCGAGGAATCCCCGGTGCTGCGGAGACCGCGAGCCTGGGGAACGACGCTGGCCGGCGGCCCCTCCTCTCTGCAGAGACCGGCCGGGCGAGCCTGGTACGGTCCGCGCGCCCGCTCGTCCTGCAGCCGCCGCGGGCTCCGTGGGTGCGGGGAGCTCGGCAGCAGCGAATTTCTGACAGCGGGGCAGGTCGGACACTCGGGAGTCAAGACCGTCTAGTCCAGTGGTTAAGGACGCTGGCTTTGAAGTCCAATCCCGGTTTCACCTCTCGCCACCTGCATGACCTTGGGCAAGTCCCTCAGTTTCAGTGCGCTAGTTTCTAAGTCTATAAGATGGGGACACAGAAGTTACAGCTAAAAGGTAGGATTGTTGTAAGCATTCATGCAGCACTCCCGGCACGTAGTAGGCGCTCAGTTAATGGTAACAATGACTAGTAGTAGCAGCAGTTACAGGCTAAGCACTCGGGTCCAGAACGCAGGTTTGAACTCTGGCATTTCCAGTTCTTCACCGAGGAGTAGGGGCAGGAGTAGCGGAGCACCTGCCCGGCTCCGCTTCACCCTCCCAAGATAAACTCGGGAGCACCATCCGTCCCGGTCTCAGGCTCCTTCCCACAGCCCGGTGCCCCCAGCCTCGTAGCACCTCCTGGCGCCCGCCGCACGGCTCTTTCCCTCCGGCGGAGGAAAGATCTTTTGTGAACTCAGTATCTTCCTTCCCCCCACCGCACCCCCCTCCAAGCTTGCTGCCTCCTCCGGGCCCGGCGGCCTCGGACGGGAGGGAAGAGGCAGCCTCTGGGTGTGCGAGTCTCGCTGGGCCCGGGGAAGGAAAGAGAGAACAAGGTGGCGCGGAGACCGCTGGAAAACCTGGTGCCCCGGGCGGTCGCTGGGCCCCTTCCTCATTTTGCCTGCCTTCTACGGACTGCCCCGGCTTGTGGTATCCAGAGGCGCAGCCCCTGAGCGGCCGGGGGTCCCTCTCCCCGGCCCGGGGGCTCCAGCTCGGAGCGCGGCGGGAGTGGGCGGCGAGCGCGGGCCCGCGAGGTAAGGAGGGCGGGCGGCGGGTGGGGACTGTCCCGGCACGTGTGCGCGCGGGTGCAAGTGCGGCTGAGGGGGTGGGGGGCCCGGCCAGGGAGCGTCCCCCCAGGCCACCTGCCCCCCAGCCCCCCGCACCTGCGCTAGGGCGCTCGTCACCCGCGTCCCCCACGCCCTCTCGTCCCAGTTCCCCTCATCCAAACCCCACCCCTGCCCACTCAGAATTTCCCACTGCAGAATCAGACCGAAACCTGGAGAGACAGCGTTGCCTTTTCGCTCTCCTCGCCTCCCCCTCCTCCTCCTGCTATAAATAACCTGGACTAGAGGGTCAGGCACGTCACACGGCGAGAAACCAGGACCCTGAGGTTTTCTTCTTTGGGAAAATAGGGGGCAAAGGGTGAGGAGAGGAGAAAGAAATCGCTCGTGAGTAGTGAAGAAAAGCTTGCTCCTGGACCCCTAGAAAAGACCAGGCATCATTTTATTCTTCTTTTCTTTCCCATTCTTCCTTCTTAATTTAGCATTTCTTTCTTATTCTCCACCTGCCCACCCCCGCCCCAAATCCAATGGGCTGCTCAGCGTTCCTCCCATTGGTTTCTTTCCTCCCTCCCCCTTCGACTCCTGCTCCCAGCATCACCTTCCCCCACCCCCAGCCGCACTACCTCCACCCCCATTCCACCCTCGCCCCCACCCCCGTCTCGTCCCAGGCGGGGGATGCTGTTCTGCACAAAAATAAAGTTCAAACTCCTCGCCCTTTTCTCCTGCTGAGACCAGAAGTGGGCTCCCGCTCGCACCTCACACCTGCCGTCCCCTAAATTCCTAATCTGGTTTTGCATATTTAAGAAGACACACACATCCGAAACATTCACAGCCCGCGAGCTGCAAAACTGCCTCCGGCAACTACCGAAACTTACCAGACGCTATAGTTGTTTTTATCTTAAAGATAGGACAATACAGATTTTACTCTTGATGCTCTTGTGAGATGGCTTTTCTATATTATTAGATATGTATATATTATACATATATATGCTTTTCCTTTTTCCCCTTTAATTTTTTTTTTTTTTTAATTTTTTTTTTTTTAAACAAGGAAATCTGCTCGGTCTCCGGCAGCCGCCGCTGCCCCTTTGATGTTTTGGTACGCCGTGCGCATGCGCCTCACATTAGAATTACTGCACTGGGCAGACTAAGTTGGATCGCCTCTCTTCAGTGAAACCCTCAATCCCATCAAAAACTAAAGGGATGTGGAGAGTCCGGAAAAGGGGCTACTTTGGGATTTGGTCATTCCCCTTAATAATCGCCGCTGTCTGTGCGCAGAGGTAAGTGGACCCAGCATTTTTTTCCCCTTTCTCACTTTGAAGGGCTCTGTCTGCATACCTCTGTGAGCAGGGATTTATAGTAAGGATGAGATAAAGACGCTGTGCTGGTTTCCTTACTGATGCCTGTTTATTGTCATTTCTTTTTTTAGTGTCAATGACCCTAGTAATATGTCGCTGGTTAAAGAGACGGTGGATAGGCTCCTGAAAGGCTATGACATTCGTCTGAGACCAGATTTTGGAGGTAATGGGGTTGCCTGGTAGATAAGAACAGTCCAGCTATAACCGGAGCTGTCTTTTGAGCCTTGTGCGCGCTCTCTTCCTCTCCCTAGTTGTGGGTGCATGTGGTGTACTGGATGTGGCTCTATTTTACCATGCTGAGAAACGGATCCAAACTTAAGGCGATTTGTTACTATCCAGCATTTAAGCGGTCCTTCAATGAGACCCTCTTAAGCCTGTACTCAAATTTGGTGACTGCTGTCCTTCGGCTTCACTGTTATAAATCCTTTGCTTCACTGTGCTTGCTTCCTTGAGATACAGACCTCATAAGTTTAGTTAATGGTGTGTCCAGAGAAACTGGCTTACGGAAGGCCATCGTGAACATTTTTGAGGGCAATATGTGCAGGCAGTTGTTGAGAGGTGACATTAACCCCCTGTGCCCTCCTACTTTGGAAGAGTTCTTCTGGCCGCGGTTTAAAGTGGCTTATGTCTGTATGCTGTCCGGTCTTCCAAGCCTCACAGCATGGGGCGAGAAGCGGGGAGGATACGGGGATGGGAGGGTAGGGGGAGAAATGGGAGGGTAGAGAGGGTGGGGGGTGGGGAGACCTCTCTCGCAGCCATAGATATATGCTGATACATCCATTTAATTTTGCTTCAGACTCATGAAGCTCAAAGAGTTAAAACCTGCACACTGAAGACGGGGAAAGGAAAGAATGAGGGGGAGAGGGCTTCAGCGCAATATATAAAAATCCCTTGGTCTAGAAAGAGTCTTGTGCTTCTGTGAGTTCTGTGTATTCACATGCTGAGACATCTGCATACGCAGACTGAGCTGGAATCCCTCGCCCATCAGCACACGTGTGTTCAACAGAGCATTTCCTAAAGGAATGAATGCCTGCCACTCTTTAACAAAGGAGCAGGGAATTGAAAAATTTGAGGGTGAACAGTAGAGAGGGTTTTTAGAAAGAGTGTCACATGCCTAGGGACAACTCTTGCTAAGAATGAATGAAGTTCGGGGAAATCACGTGGCTGGCCATCTTGGTTTGCAGGTCCCCCAGTGGCTGTGGGAATGAACATTGACATCGCCAGCATCGACATGGTTTCTGAAGTCAATATGGTGAGTATTGAGGTTTATGGCTATGTCTCTGCAGACCTTCATTTCGGGACAGGGAGGAGGAGGGAGCCAGCTTTTGGGGTGGGTTGTGCGTGAGTTTCTGTATGAGATGAGGGAGAATTCACTGTGTTTGAGGTTACAGAGTTGGCTGTTTGTGGTCCCTGGTTCAGATTCCTGGGACCTGGCACAGAGCGAGTATAATGCATCACGTACTGACGCGTAAAACTCAGCCACATGCAGGAGACACCCTGTGGAAGCCACATTTCTTGAGGCTCAATGGGAAACCCAGTTCATCAAGTCATTTTATGGGTTTGGAATGGAGTCAGGGGAAGAGGGAAAGGTCTTGATTTGACATTTAACAGAGAGTGTAATATACAAACTAAACTGTAACAAAGACCCTGGGATTCTGATACCACTTGTTGCTTTCGGAAATCGCCTCTTTACAGCTAATGGCAAGCCCCTCCCCCCCAACCCCCTTGTTTGCTGTCTCCTCTAACCCCTCCTGCCCACCAAAATAAAATGAAATTTGTCCACCCTGTTTCCAAAAGGCAGACTCAGACCCATGTGTTATATTTGGTCACTTCTGCAGTGTTGTTCACTGCATTTCCTAAGGTCGTATGATTTATTGACAGCAGCACTCTTTAGTGGCTACCTTTGGACTTGGGGCAAGTGCTAAGAGAAAGGTTCTGTGTACCTGACCAGGAAACCCGTGGGGGGTTTGCTTCATGCAGGAGCGCCCCCTGCTGCCCATGTTGGATCACTGCCTATATGCAAGACAATGACAAGTTTCCCAGATACCCACACTTGCTTGGGGCATTTCTCTAGTGACTTTTCTACTCTATGTTTTTAAAGTTTTACCCTTTGGAAAAGTTTCTGTAGATAGGCCACATTTTAATGTAAAGTGCCATTGTTACTTTACATCCTGATAGTACATCACGTTTCAGAGGATTGTGTTATAGTATAGTTCTGTCTAGAAATTGGATGAATTATTAAAGAAGAGGGTGTAACGTGTAATCTTTTATGCAGAGCACTTCTAAGCCAGCCATCACGACTTGAAAGTTAGCTCTCAATGTTACACACATTTCCATATTCCCAGAATTCAGACAAAGAGGAAGCTCGAATAAGCAGCATAGTCCCTATGCACTGTCCAAAGAAAAGTGACAATCCTGAAGTGTCACAAGATTCTGAAGCATCCTGCGAATACTCAAGGGAATATTCAACTATTTCAGTAATGCTTTAATGACATAAATCTTCTTGTATTCTAATGATTGGGAATGTTTTTATCATATAGTATATAAACATAGACTAAAGACAATATTGAATGATTCAGAACCATAGATTTCCCACACATAATGAAAATCCCCTTTGTGGATAATGTTTCTTTCTTTGGAAATTATTTAATTTCCCAGATATACAAGTATTCTCTTTTGTGGGATTTGAGAGGTCTTTTATCAGTTTACATTTTGAATTTCAGCATAAAAATTTAAAAAATGTCCCAATGTGAGTGCC
>NW_007743341.1:4353-6156 GCF_000696425.1 Galeopterus variegatus | reverse complement strand
AAAAAATTAAGAAACATTTAGAATCCAAAGAGGCAGTCATGAGATGACTACAAGTTGCTGTAAGGTTAGCTAAGAATTCAGATGCATTATATCCTAAAACTGTTTAGAATGACAGAGTTTTTATTTTGTTTTGCCTTCTTAAGTTTTGTTTATTTTTCATCTGCATGCAACATTTTGGAGAGATATCTAAGGTGGACACAATGCCAAGACCTGCTAGTCAAAAAATAGATCCAGCTAGGGGGAGGTGTCACCACTTAAAGCTATTTACTGTTGCTGAAAAATCATGAGATGTTGAAAGTGCAAAAATAAATGTCAGGTTGTAAATGGGACAACACTGCAGCATTAATGATCAGTACCAAGTTTAAAAAATTCCCAGCCAGATTCCTTTCTTAGCCTAATGCTAACACCCATGAATTTGTCCAGCCACATTTTGACTTGTTAAAAATTTAACATTTATTTCAGCAAGCAATCTTAATGACCTAAGATTAATCCTTCAAAGAAAAATTTTGTAATGTATTTTGTTATTTTTAAAAAATCATTATTTACTTTGAAGCAACAGATGGGAAGTCCCATCACTGGTGTCTAAATAGATGGCTGTGGTATGTTGTCCCCTGTTTACAGGTTTAAATGTGTTAGGATCTTTTCAGTAGATTCATTTCTGAAAGAATGGTTGATTGATTATTTAAGTGAAACCACAAAATTGATTAATGCACACATTTCTGCCTCATTATCCTTTGTGGACTGGAATCTCTGGTAACTGTAACTTTCTCTTATTACAGCATGTCTTCCTTTAAAGAATGGTAGGCATCACACCATTTACATTGTCATTGACTCATTTGTACTGAAGGAGTAAATGTCCATGTCAATGTGATGCTCCTTGTAAATGACAATGATGGAAATATCCTGAACTGAATCAGGAGTCTTAGATGCTAATTCCACTTCTGATGCTTAGTCATCCTGAAGATATTCACGGCCAGACAAGGCTCAATTTCATCACCTATTAAAAGGAAGTAATAGTCCCATTTTACCTATCTTAGGTGACTACCAGAATTAATACAGTGATATATGTGAATGTATTGGTGTTTTATAAACCTAACTTAATGAAGACTGAATGCCAGGCTATTGCTCAAGCAGCCCAATGTTCTCTCAAGTTGCTGCCCTAAGTGTGCTTTGGCTAATAATCTATCTTAGTAGGTATCAGTTTCCTTATGATTGAAATGAGAAAGGACACGTTAAGTTGGCTTCCAGTTCAAAGTTACATGTGTCTCTGGCTTGGTTAGTTATAATAACTCGGGTGGGTGTAAAGAAGCTCCAGGAAAACGTGGAAAATGCACGTTCCAGGAAAAACATGAGAAAAATGCAGAATTCCTAAACAGCATGCAGTTGTGAGTTCTTACTCAGGAGGGTAGTGATGACATCTGAGCGACGTGACTCAGGTGACCGTCAGCCCAATGGTAGACCTTTGGAAGAATGTGATCTCAATTAGAATTCTCTTGAGCATAAAGCTTGGCTTTGGAATACAATATTTTTAGATGTCTTGGTTTAATTGGCAGGAATATTTTTGTTAAGATGCTTTGATGAAAAGTGCATTTTAAGATTCAAATTTGGCTCTGAGGATTATGGACAGAAATAGATTTCTCTTCATTTAAAGCAGATTCTTTTCCGTCTTGAAACAACACATTTGCCAACCAAAGAGTGAAGCAATATTTCACTTTTCAGGAAAGAGTTCTAGTAAACAGATACACAAATTACCTTTTTATGGAATGGCACATGGAGAAAAGTGCTGCTTGCTATTTTTTTTTT
>NW_007743341.1:2548-3697 GCF_000696425.1 Galeopterus variegatus | reverse complement strand
TTTTTTTTTTAAACAGATGTTTTTTGCACCAGCTGCACAGTTTAAAATTCCATTCAACAAATACTTATTTAGCAGCTACTATGATCCAGGCATGTGTTAGGTTTTATGGACACCGAGCAGTGAACAAGACCTACCAGTCCTCCGACCTCATGAAACTTCATATGTAGGTGTTCACTATTTTTAAATTCAGGTTCTTTACTGTACTTGAAATTAGCTTAAGTCTTATCTTTTCTTTAAAACCTTTTTCGAGCAGTCAGATATGTGCCTACTGGTCTCTGTCTCCCAGTAGTTCTTTTGTCTTTTGTAGATTTCAACATTCATTTGGTAGTTCAAGTTGTCTTCTATTTTCTGTACTTATTCTGTCTTCCTCCATCATGTTTATAAATTACATCTATACAAGGTCATTGTGTCTCTCCTCATGTGATTGTGCTGTATATATGAATGGTTGTTTGGATATTTGAATCCTGGTGAGTGTCACAAATACTGAGTAAAAATTTAAATTTCATAGCAGTAATTTATTATTATTCACTATACACTGTACTATATATGTAGGGAAATAGAGCATAGAATCATAGTCCACATCTTCAAGGCATTCACCATTTACACCAACAAATGTAGAAAGAATCACAATTTAGGGTTGTGAGTGCTTTGAAAGAGGAAATACACAGGACATAGTATGAATATAGAATACTGATATATTATGTAGAAATTAGCCAGGGGAAGAAGGGGTTAGAAGTCTGTGGACAGATGTTCCAAGCAGGAAAAAATGGCATATAGGAGGGTATGACACAGGAACCATAAAAGGTGTTAAGGATTTCCAAGTACATACCTTAAAAAGGCTAGTGTCGAAATAAAGAGGGGATGAGTCGATGTTGAAGTCATAGAAGGTGACCAAATTATGAAGACCATTTTTGTGTCTTGCTCAAGAGTTTAATTTTTGCCCAAAAGGCTGTAGGGCCCCATGAAAGTATGTCAGCAGGAGAATAGCATAAAGAGATGCACACCTCTGGAAGATGGTTCTGAAGTATGGCAGTTGGATTGAAGTGGAGCAAGACCAAAGGCTGGGAAGTGAGATCAAAACCTGCTGCAAAATTCCAGCAAAACCAATGACAAAGATAGGGAAGTAAAGGAGAAGATATAAAACCAGGG
>NW_007743341.1:0-1417 GCF_000696425.1 Galeopterus variegatus | reverse complement strand
TAATTTAACTGGTGGAAAACTGAAAAGGAGTCCACAAAGGAGATCAGTAAGTAGCTAGTAGCAGTAAGAGAGTTAGTACAAGAACCTCCAGATAATAATGTCTCAGAAGCTGAGGCCCAAAAGGTTAAAAGAGGAGGAAATGGTCAAGTGTGTCAGATGCCACAACAATCAGAGGAAATACATTGTGAGACTTGTCTACCAGATGTAGCAACAGGAGCTCAATAGTAAAATGTAGCAAAACGAGTTTTAGTGGTTGAAGACTACAGTTTTGAAAATTTTGGATCTGAAGGGAAGTGGAAAGAGGGAAATTGCTGAAAGGAGTTGTATATAATTTGAATGAGAAATAACCACTAGAAGGGAGTGCTCTGAAGATACAAAGTGGGGGTGGAATTGGGTAGCAGGACAGGAGGCTAAAGGCATTCTTGCTTGAAGACCTATCTATTCTCTGTGATGTAGGAGACACTATCCAGATTAGAGGAGGTTAAAACTGGCTGCTGTGGAGAATAGATGAGTGAGGTCCCTCAGGAATCGTGAAGGATGATGGAGCAGGTGTGAACACTCCGTGACCACAGGCGGGCTTCATTCTGAATAAATTATGCTTAGAGGCTCTCTGACCCAATGTTAGCAAGCTGATATTTTCTCTTCCCTCTCCTCTCCCTTCTTCCCTTGCTCCTCTCTGTTGTCTTCTCCTCCTCCCCTTGCACAGTGCTAAAGATTGTTCATCATCATATAACACTAATATAATAAAATAATTATAGTTACAGTTTATTGAGTCCTTAACAGGTGCAGGTACTGTGTTAATATGTGTTATCTCAACCAATCTCCCTATAAAAACCAAGATGGCTACTATCAACCTATTTACAAAAGGGGAATCTGAGGTCCAGAGAGGTTAAGTGTCTTGTTTGAGGTCGCACAGCTAGCATGTGACTGCCTTCCCATCCCTCCGTCTTAGCCATCTAGCTATACTGCACTTTTAAATGTAGCAAAGCCACATTTCTGATCATTTCATTCCATGAGGACCCTATTTTGTTGTAGTTGCTGTTTGTTTTTATTCTTAAAAAAAAAAAAACAAAAAAAAANGGGGAAGACAGGAAGGGAAGTGGGGTTGTAGGGGAGTGGTTGAAGCATGTGGGGTTGGCATGTTCAGTTTGGGATTTTGGTATACACATGGAATCTCCAAGTGGAGATAACCAGTAGGGGATTGGAAAATATATGTCACAGCTGAAGAAGTCATGAGCAGAGGGATGGACTTGAACACTGTCAGCATATAAGTAGTACTTATAAATATATAAATAGAGAAAATTAAAAAGGGGAAATGGGAAGACAACTAAGAATGAAGTGATCTGGTGAGCACTGTAATTTAACTGGTGGAAAACTGAAAAGGAGTCCACAAAGGAGATCAGTAAGTAGCTAGTAG
>NW_007743340.1:18650-19214 GCF_000696425.1 Galeopterus variegatus | reverse complement strand
TTATTTTAATTTTTCTATTCTATTCCATTTTATTTTATCATCTTATTTTATTTTATTTTATCTTATCTTATTGTTTTACTTTGTCAAAATACAATGTGGTTGATTATTGTGGCCAATTACTGAAACCTCGCCACCACTCCTCCCTCTCTATATCAGTTCTATTTGCATTTGTTTTTTGAGAAATCTCCAAAACGTTTTCCATAATGGCTGTACTAATTTACATTCCCACCAATATGTGAGCTCCCTTTTCTTCACATTCTCACCAGCATGAGTCATTTTTCATCTTTTTGCAAATATCCATTCTAACTGGCATGAGATGATATCTCACTGTGGTTTTGATTTGCATTCCTTTGATGATTAGCAATGTTAGGCATTTTTCCATTTACTTCTTCACCAATTGTATGCCTTCTTTTGAGAGATGACTATTGAGTTCATTTGCCCATTTTTATATTTGATTATTTTCTTACTACTGATTTTTTTTGTAAATACTGAACTCTTATTTGGTTGAATTGTATATTCTGGATATTTATCCCTTGTCAGATGAATAGTTTGCACATATTTTCT
>NW_007743340.1:18161-18421 GCF_000696425.1 Galeopterus variegatus | reverse complement strand
TATCTATTTCCTCCAGATTTTCCAATTTGTTGGTGGATAGTTATTCATAATAATCTCTAATGGTTCTTTGTATTTCTGTGGTATCAGATGTACTGTGTACCTTTCCATTTATGATTTTTTGTTATTTGGGTCTTCTTTTTTTTTTTCTAGTTGGATGAAAAAGGACCTTCAGATAGACCACAGGACCTGGGCTTAATCTCTGCTAGTGTCTTGGTCTGTGAATGGATGTCTATTTTGTTTATCTTGTCAGAAAAACAACG
>NW_007743340.1:16270-17151 GCF_000696425.1 Galeopterus variegatus | reverse complement strand
GGGTCTAATTTCATTCTTCTGCATATGGATATCCAGTTTATGCATCACCATTTATTGAAGAGGTTGTTATTTTTTCAATGTATGTTCTTGACTTCTTTGAAAAAGATTTGTCTTTAGGTATGTGGATTTATTTCTGGATTCTGTATTCTGTTCCTTTGTACTATGTTTCTATTTGTGCCAGTGACATGCTCTTTTGATTACTTAATTACAATAGCTTTGTGATATATTTGAAGTCATAGAGTGAGATGCCACACATTTTGTTATTATGCTCAAAATTGCTTTTGCTATTTGGGGTCTTCTGTTACTCCATATACATTTTAGAATTTCATTTTCTGTTTCTGCGAACCATGTCATTAGTTGTTGGATGGGAATTTGTTTGAATCCATAGATTGTTATGGGTAGTTTGGTCATTTTGAAAATATTGTTTCTTCCAGTCTGGAAGCACAGATGACTTTCCATTTTTTATGTCTTCTTTAATTTCTTTGATCATCGTTTTAGAGTTTCCCTAGTAGAGATCTTTTACCTATTTGGTTAAATTTATTCTGAGAAGTTTTATGTTTTTTGTTGCTCTTGTAAATTGTATTGCTTTCTTGATTTCTTTTTCTGCAAGTTTGTTATTGGTGTATAGACATGCTACTCTTTTTTGTATGTTGATTTTGTATTCTTTAACTTTATTGAAGATCTTTATCAATTCTAAGAGTTTTTTGGTAGAGTCTTTTGATTTCCCTGTATATAAAATCATGTTATCCTCAAACAGGGACAGTTTGACTTCTTCTTTTCCAATCTGAATGCACTTTATTCCTTTCTCTTGCCTAATTGTTCTAGCTTGGACTTCCAATACTACGTTGAAATGAAGTGGTGAGAGTGGACATCCTTGTCTT
>NW_007743340.1:13873-14745 GCF_000696425.1 Galeopterus variegatus | reverse complement strand
AATCCTGGAGAATGTTCCATGTGATGATGAGAAGATTGTGTTTTCTGAAGCTGTTAGATAAGATTTTCTGTAAACGTCTGTTAGGTCCATCTGGTCTATGATGTCAATTAAATCTGATCTTTTGCTGTTGACTTTCTATATAGGTGATGGGTTCAATGCTGAGAGTGGAGTGTTTCCTTTTAGATCTGATAAAGTTTCCTTTATATATCTGCATGGTCCAATGTTAGGTGGATATACATTTATTATACCCTATAGTTGTATTGATCCTTTTATCATTGTATAATGTCCTTCATCTTCTCCTTGTACAGATTTTGATTTAGGTGTATAAGTATAGCTGATCATCTCACTTTTTTCCATTTCTGTGGGACATCATGTTCTATGCCTTTACTTTCAGTGCATGCGGGGTTTTATAGTTTAGCTGTGTTTTTTGTAGGCAGCATATGGCTGGGTCATGTTTTTTAATGCATGCAGCCACTTTGTGTCTTTTAACAGCGGTATTTATTCCATTCACAGTGAAGGTTATTATTAATATGTGAGATTTTACTCCTGTCCTTTTGTTTATTGTTTTCTGATTATTTGATGTGTCCTTTGTCCCTTTCTAATTCTCTTTTTGTTTATCCTTACAGTTTGGTGGCTTTCTGTAATGATAAGTTTTGATTTTTATCTTTTCTATTTTGTGTATAATTTTTCCAATAGGTTTTATATTTTAGATTTGTTTATTATGATGGTTATCATTCTTACTGTTCTATGTGTAGGACTCTCCTAAACATTTGTAGTAGGGCTGGACTTCCCTTTGCTGTGCAGAAGCTTCTTCTTTTTTTCTTCTTTTGTTGCTTGTGCTTTTGGTGTTTCTTTCAAAAAGTCTTTGCCCC
>NW_007743340.1:12322-12903 GCF_000696425.1 Galeopterus variegatus | reverse complement strand
ATAACTAATTTCTTGAGAAACTTTATTATGAAAGGATGCTGAATTATGTCAAATGCTTTTTCTGTGTCTATTGAGATGTCCTTGCTTTTGTTGATGTGGCGTATCACATTTATTGATTTGCATGTGTCCAACCATCTCTGTATCTCTGATCTTTTTGATGTGCTGTTGTACTCTGTTTTCTAATATTTTGTTGAGGATTTTTGCATCATATTCACTAAGGATATTGGCCTATAGCTTTTTCTTATGTCTTTGTCTAATTTCGGTATTGGGTGATGCTCACCTCATAGAATGATTTCAGGAGAGTGGCCTTTGTTTCAAGTTTTTGGAATAGTTTGAATATTATTGGTGTTAATTCCTCCTTAAAAGTTTAGTACAATGCATCAGTGAAGCCATCTGGTCCTGTTTTCACTTCACTGGGAGACTGTTGATTACTGCTTCCAACTTGCCGCTCAGTAGTGATCTGTTCAGGTTTTCTATTTCTTTGGGTTCAGACTTGGTAATTTGTATGTGTCCAGAAATTTATCTATTTCCTCCAGATTTTCCAATTTGTTGGTGGATAGTTATTCATAATAATCTCTAAT
>NW_007743340.1:10664-11861 GCF_000696425.1 Galeopterus variegatus | reverse complement strand
TTTGAAGGCTTTCTACTCTATTGATGTAAGAACTTGCTGCCTTAAATTTCCCTGATTTTTCCTGTATTTTCATTTTTTATATTTCATTTTATTTGTTTTTTGCTTGCATTTTCATTTGTTTCAAGATTTTTTTTTTGACTTCCTGCTTTATTTCTTCTTTGACCCATTTGTCATTCAGGAATATGTTTTTTTAATTTACATGAATTTGTACATTTTCCTAAGTTTTGTTTGTTAATTTCTAATTTTATTCCAGTGTGATCTGAAATGCCAGAAATGTGAGACATTTCCAATATCATTGTACTCATGATATTGGTTTAAAGGGTCTTCTCAGGAAGTAAGTGAGGAGAAGCCTTGATTCTCTACAGATTTCCTCTACTATAGATTCAAGAGCACTTAGTGATGTGAGCCGAAGAGTACTGAGTAGAACAAATAATAAATGCCACCCAAACCTAAAAATGCATTTCAAACACTGCAGAAGCAAAACGAAATATAACAGTTATAACAGTAAAGATATTTCAGTGATTTTAGGCAAGGAAGCCCTGCATCGAACTTCTAATCTACAGAACTGTTAGATAACAAATTTATTCTTGTGGTAATTTTCTTAACATGTTCTTTCCACGTAGTGTCCACTATTTTTCTAGGAGAAAATCCAGGACTTGTAGGACCGCAGGACATAGGCTTCATCCCTGTTAGTGTCTTGGGCTGCAAAATTAGAATTGTTTCTCATCCTTTTCAATCTGGAGAAAGAAGGTATTGAGGTAGAGTTGAGGGAGGTGGAACGGTTCCTTCTTTGTGTTTGTTTTGGTGAAATTGAATAATTTTTATTTTTTCAAAGTTTCCTACACACTTTGCTCAGTTTTTCCTCTTTTCCTTTGTGCCTCTGCCCTGCTTTATATATCATCATTCTCTCCTTCTGTCTCTCCTGCTCTTTTATTCCTTTAAACCAAACAGCTGGAGCCATGAGAGAGGAAAAGACATCTATTTATGTTTCTTTCTCCCTAGTCCAAATCCCTGCAAAGACTTTCTCAACATGATTCGTTCATGGAATCTGAACTAAAAGTAATAAAATAAGATAAAATCCATAATAAGAAAGTAGAGAATTGAGAGCCCATCTGCTGCAGAGCATCTGATGCAGTGTTGCCAAGAGTTTGCTACTTCCTTGTGTTTTTCCCAGACAGAGGTCTCTGAGGATTATTC
>NW_007743340.1:4676-10028 GCF_000696425.1 Galeopterus variegatus | reverse complement strand
TATCATCATTCTCTCCTTCTGTCTCTCCTGCTCTTTTATTCCTTTAAACCAAACAGCTGGAGCCATGAGAGAGGAAAAGACATCTATTTATGTTTCTTTCTCCCTAGTCCAAATCCCTGCAAAGACTTTCTCAACATGATTCGTTCATGGAATCTGAACTAAAAGTAATAAAATAAGATAAAATCCATAATAAGAAAGTAGAGAATTGAGAGCCCATCTGCTGCAGAGCATCTGATGCAGCGTTGCCAAGAGTTTGCTACTTCCTTGTGTTTTTCCCAGACAGAGGTCTCTGAGGATTATTCCCATGCCAGGGTTACATAATTTATTTTATAGATAACAAGGTTGAAATAACCTCTATATCAGCCCCATGATTCTCCCAAGGTGAAAAGAGGTTTCCTTGATATCAAAATGTCTCCAAATATTAACAACCTCAAAGAGATCTTGGAGCCTAATTAAGGGACCAATTAATGGAGTTGGTCTCCTCTCTATCACCCAGGAGGGAGGTTATTTACAGCTTGCATGGTTTTAATTGTCCCTTCTTTGTTGTGGATTGTGCTCTCAAGTCCTCTCTTAGATGTGATGGAGAAGGCTTGTAAGCATTTAAATCCCTCTTCTTCCACATCTGGATGATTTTTGAAGGAGATGAGTGAGTCAAATATTGCTAACAGTAGTCTGTGTTCTCCTCTAAGAATACTGTTAGAGTAAAATACTCTCAGAAGCCTGAACTGAGATATCCATTGGCTATTTCTGAGTCCCTGGATACACCACGAATTAAGAGGAGTTGGATAATAGGAAAGGAAATCTTTCTCAGAACTTTTAGGTGAGTCACTGAGAGATTTTGCTGAAAGGAATTTAAAGGGCCTAGGATCCAGGCACATTATCATAGATTCACAAATAGCTCAGCATCATCAACTGGAAGTGTAAATTTATTTTGGGGTGCTATCAACTGGAAGTGTAAGTTTATTTTGGGGTGCCATTCCATGGCAGCTTATTTATTTATTTATTATTTTTAAATACAGAAAGCTCAATGAAGTCATTTCACAAAAGCACTAACAGATGACTTATCCTTCCCGTACTATTTAAACAGAATGAGTTAACAATAACACCAATTGTACATACACAGAAGGATATTGAACTGCAATAACTCAAAAACTCTACCCAAAGATGTAATAACAACTAATAAACAATTGAAGACATAGATTCCCAAACACTGCTGAATATGGTCACAGGATGGGTCATGGAATGACTCACTGCACCGCACAACTCAGCAACATGGACGGGGTGGGGGCGTGGACCTTGAGGGGCTTGGTGACATGTTAACTGTGGTGCATAAAAATGAATCTTGCAATAGGGAGGACTGAGCGCAGAAGGTACAAATCTTCGGCCCCCACCTCCCTGCACTTGGGGGCTTTATCTGTACTAGTATTTCGTGGTGTAGTCTGCATTTCTGCCACCCCTACCCTATAAGGACTTGTAAGAGCTGGTAGGGTTCTGTAATTCTGGTCAAACCCAGGGGGAGTTCTAGTTGGACTGTGACAAGCAGCCTTGGTATAAGGAGCAGCTCCAGAAATTCCAGGTTAGTCCCTCTGTGTCCCTGGGTTGTAGGATGACCTGCCTGAGCCGTAGCTGTTGCTGCTGCTTTGGCCTCATCTATTATAGTTGAATTTGCTCTCTTAGTTGCAGTCTGAGCTGCCACCACTGCCTGGGGAGCTGTAGGAGCTGGAGTGGGAGTAGTTGCCTTGTCCACGTGCCTTTCTGCTTCCATGGCAGCTTTTTTAGCTTGAAAAACAAATCTGTAAAAGGATGGTGTAAATACACAGGCTAAGTCAATACCCTTCAGCATAAAGTGGCAAAGGTGGGGGCTGGAAAACCTTTGATGCATTTGATCAAAGTTTAAAATGAGACAACATAGACCCAGAAGAAGAATTGTGGGTTACTTCTGAGAGGTCTACATTGCCTGATTTGATTCATTTAAAAAGTTAAATTTGGGCAGTCTAAAGAATACTCTGTGGAGGGTATTATTCCTGAATTGAGTGGATGCAACACAGCTTTGATGAACAGGATTCTATATAAAGATTCTATATGAAGTGAGAGGCCATTAGTAAAGAATAAATGTAATACTTGGTCTTCTGAGGCTATTTCATCTACAATGTTTCTGATAGACAAAACTCCAGATTCTGTTTGCTGGCCTGCAACATGGTGAACTTTTTCAAAGTCAGCTGAGTAAATTTTAGGAAGGGCTGCAGATGAAATATCTTAAAGGAAGAGAGCATGTCAAAGGGGCCACTTTTTCATGTTGTCTTTCCTTTTTCTTCTTTTTTCATTTGCTAAACAAGATTAAATGGAGGTAAGCATAGGGAGAAGAAATAAATTATAACAAGAATTGTGTGAGGAAATGCTGAAGAAAGAGAGCCAAGATAAAATTTATCCCAATATAAACTTTATCCAAAACAGAAGAAGAAAGCTTAGGAGTCCTTGTAAATAAAAGGCAACCAAAAATAAGGTTTAATTGGAAGTGGTAGCATATGGGATGGTTGAGAAAAACAACGTGGCAATTAAAAGGTGCCTATTAGATTCTCACCAGTGTCACTGGATTAACATAATTCTTTTTGTATGGCAGGGCTGTGCTGTGATAATTTTATCTCTTAGGCAACTGTAGGAACAAGCTTTACAGTGGTTAACATCTAAATGCTGAGATTCTCCTGTCTCTAGTTAAACCAGTGCATTTTGTAAAACATTTTAATACCTCATCATTTTTTCTTCCTGGAAGAAGATGAATTCTCCTTCAATTTTTCTCGCTTCCTCGGCAAGCAATCAGCATTGCTGTTTTTCTGTTCATTTCCTGAAATAGCAGCTATGTGAAGAAATATGATTATTGTGTTATTGAGCTTACATTCAGTTATGTTGTTCTTGCCATGTTCATTTGTAAAATAATGATCTCTGCCATTTTAGAGACCTTTTTTAAGAAATTGTGGCAAACAGTGTGCGGGAACCTTCTCTGGTCTCTAACTCCCTGCCTATATCTAGCTGGTGATCACCCATAAGATTTTGTCTCTGTCTTTCTCATGCCACACATCATTTCTCTCTGTATTATGCCTCCATGGTCACATTTCTCATTTCACTGTGCTACTGGCTCCTTGTGAGATCCTTTGCCTCATGCAAACCACCAAGTATAGTGCTTTGCCCTCTATAGTGGTTAGAAGTAAGATTAATGCAGCAATTAATACATTTTGGTGAGACAGTGGAAAGTAGTATTTTAAGATGTGGTTCTGCCGTGTTATGTCAGTGATAGGATATCTCAGTGGTGAGTAGACTGTAATGGATTTAGTGATAAGTTAGAAGATACATGTATAAAAGATGTTTCTAAGAGACTTAAATACCATGTTGACCACAGACTTTTGAAAAATAATGGATGTTTTCTCCATACTCTAAAGAATGTACAGCAGTGTTTAAAGACACATAAAAATGTCATTAAGACTGCTACTTGCATGCCAAAAAAAAAAAAAAAAGATGTGGGTCTGGACTTAGAGTATCTTTGTTTGACTCTCAGTTCTGTACTTCACGGATTGTGTTGGACTATTTTGCACTCTGATCATGGAAGAGAAAATAATAAGAGTACATAACTCATATGGCTGTGAGCCAAATTAAAATGATGAAATATACAATAATTCAGAATAGCACCTGGAATAGAGTATGCACTCAATAAATGTTAGCTGTCTAATAGCATGCCTTGCTTTTCAGGCAAATTTAACTATATTAGGAGCAAAAAATATAAGCAAATCAAAGAGCTTGGGATTTTTAGAAAAACTGGCCTGTGATAAGCTGGAGGAATCAAGTTTGTATAATAAATATCATTGGTAGACACGTTTCTGGAAATATAGTAGATTATACATTAACAGAAAGCACTGAGAAAGCTAGGTAAAATCTAAAACACATGTTTTAATGGCTCAGGCAGTGAGAAAAGCAAATAAATTCATGAAAGTACAAAGATGACAAGAAAACACAAACCTCAGAAGGTAGTGAACTGGTGCCAGCATTTACCCAGCAGGAATCGACTCAAACCTGATGGCCTAAGGCCTGGGGTTTAATAGACATGTGTTTAGTGTTAGGTAAAAAAAAGAGTGTGTGTGATTGGGTAAGAGAAACCCCACCACCACCACTGAAACAGGGACTCCCAAATGGTGACATGCTTCGAAAAACAGGAAAAAACCTACCTCACAAAATGAATCAGAAATATACACAACTCTCACAGCCTTAGATGGGAGACAGAGACAAAGAAATGTCTCCAGATAATTCTTAACCTCAAACCTCTACTTATTTAGACATGTAGCCTAAATCTTATTTCTATGGGGACCCTGAAAAACTCCAAATCAAAATTTTTGTTTAAAGGGATTCTGGGTTGGTATTGCCCTCCTGGTACCTGGCAGAAGTAATATAACTCATTTCTGGAGGAACACATTTTAAACTCAGGTTTCAATGCTCCCTGCAGATAAAACAAAGGAACATGAAATTATGATCAAAATTCACTAATCCCTCAGGTAAATATTGTACCTTGACCTAGAGTCAGCAATAACATTACACTGTAGAATCAAACTTAAAAAACTAGGTATTTAATTATTAAATGATAATTTAAATAGGTATGTTTAATGTTTAAATAAAGGATGCTATTGAAAGTGTGATGAGAGAACAAGAGACTTTCAAAATTGGCTATTTGGGAAAATAACAAAACGGAACCTCTTGAAAAGAAAACCAAACATTATTATTAAAATTTGAAACCCAATGGATGGGTTAAATGGCAAATTCACACAACTTATGATAGAATGAGATTGTTAGAGGAGAGATCTACAAAAATAAAACAGACCACAATAGAGAAATACAGATAACAGATGATTTACTGACGTGAAGGGTAGAGCAGAAAGATCCAGCAAACACCTAATCTAGGTTCAAGACATAAAATAGAAACATACAGGCAATTTTCAGAATGCTAATACCTTGTTTGATAAACAGCACATCAGGCCTAAGTTTACCGTAGTGAATGAGTGGAAATAATAGAAAGTTGTGCATATCTTCATGATTACAAGGATAAATCAGTATGTATTGTCACTGCTCAATAAATCCCTTTGTTCTCATGGCTGATGGTGATAATGAAGATGATGAAAAAATTAATGAATGAAATTTCCTGTTCTCTTTTCACAAGGTTCTCTCTCCATTCCGCCTCACCGTGGACAGAACCATCCCCTCATTCTCGGATAGTAAGTGAATTTCCTGTCTGCTATTGTTTTGCCCTTCCATGTCTATAGCAAACACCTTCACTTTGTTTTTTGATTAATCACCACATTCCTTCAGAATTTT
>NW_007743340.1:2465-3140 GCF_000696425.1 Galeopterus variegatus | reverse complement strand
TTGGAAGTTAATTGCTGTGGCCTATGGGAGTGGTTTTCTTAGCAGTTTAGTTCAAACAGTCCCTTGTTTTCATCTCTCCTACTGTGGGCCAAATATCATTCAACATTTCGTGTGTGACATACCTCAGATTGTTTCTTTGTCTTGCTCCAATCCCTTCATCTGCCAAATGATTGTGTTTCTGGTAGCTATTTTTGTGGGGTTGGGTTCTTTGCTTGTTATCCTCTTATCCTATGGTTTCATTGCAGCTTCCATCCTGACAATATCCTCAGTTAAAGGCAGTGCTAAGGCCTTCAACACCTGTGCCTCCCACCTGGCTGCCGTGACGCTCTCCTATGGCACAGCCCTCTCTGTGTACATGCATCCTGGCTCTAGCCAATCCATGAAGCACAAGGTGTTGTCTGTTTTCTATGTTATCTTTGTTCCCATGTTAAACCCTCTGATCTACAGTCTGAGGAACAAGGACATCAAAGAGGCTCTGAAGAGGCTGATAAAGAGGTGGCACATTTACCTCAGTAAGAATAACATTTGTACAGCTTTTTTTTTATCACTATAAGGAAGATAGATGTAAGAATATGTAAGTGACCTCTTGTATATCACAAAAATCACGAGGTAGAGAAAAGTGAGAGTCTGGCTTCCTTGATTCTTGGTGCCATTGCACTTAGCTGCCCCCACCAA
>NW_007743340.1:0-635 GCF_000696425.1 Galeopterus variegatus | reverse complement strand
TGAGATGCTATCTCAGTGTGGTTCTGATTGCATTTGTTTGATGAGTAGTTATGTTGAACATCTTTTCATGTACCTGTTGGCTATTCATATGTCTTCCTTTGTAAAGTGTCTATTCATCTACTTTGAAATTTTTTAATTGAATTATTTGTTTTTTCACAGTGAAATTGTTTGAGTTCTTTGTATTCTGGATATGAATCCCTTGTTGGATGTATAGTTTGTAAATATGTTCTCCCATTGTATAGTTTGTCTTTTCATTCTGTTGATTGTTTACTTTGCTGTGCAGAAGGTTTTTAGTTTGATATAATCCCATTTGTTTAATTATTCTTCTGTTGCTTGTGTTTTGGGGGTCTTATTCATAAAGTCTTTGCCCAGTCCTACGTCCTGAAGTGTTTCCCCTACATTTTTTTCTAGGACTTTTATAGTTTCAGGCCTTGTACTTAATTCTTTAATACATTTTGAGTTGACTTTTGAATCTGGCAAGAGGTATGGCTCTAGTTTCATTCTTCTACACATGGATAACCAAAGAGGTGGAAGATCTCTCTAATGAGAACTATAAAACACTGCTGAAAGAAATTTAAACAGGACACCAAAAGATGGAAAGACATTCCACCTCTATCAGTTGAAAGAATTAATGT
>NW_007743339.1:18658-19215 GCF_000696425.1 Galeopterus variegatus | reverse complement strand
GAACCTGCCCTACTCACAGCCCTGAGAGAAGCAGCCTTAGTATGAGTTAGATTTAGATTCTACTGTACATAACGGAAACCCCCCCAAATGTGACTGAAACGATTTGAAGGTTATTTTATCTCATGTAGAAAAAGTCCAGAGGTAGGCAATTCAAGCTGGAATAGTAGTTCCGCAAAGTCTTCAAGGACCCAGGCTTCTCCTACTCCTCCCTTCTGCCATCCCTAGCTCCAGCCATCAAATCTGTGTGCCAGGCAGGACGAGGAAAGGATTAAGACGAGCTAGCCTCTTCCTTTCTTCCTTTAAAAAAGATTGCCTGAAAGTCTGCCACACTTCTACTTCACCTCATTAGCCAGAATTTGGTCACATGGCCATAGTTAGCCACAAGGGAGACTAGTAAATGTCTTCGAGCTAGGCAGCCATAACTCTAGCTAAATATTGGCCTTCCTTTTGCCAAGCAATAAGGGAAGGATATATAATGAAGCGACTAGCTGTCCTCGCCATATCCACATACTTCATGGCTTTCCAACTCCTACTTCACTATCAATACTGTAATTGAG
>NW_007743339.1:16385-16831 GCF_000696425.1 Galeopterus variegatus | reverse complement strand
ATTCCATCATCACTCCTTTCCCTCTGCTATGAGAGTAGCACATCTCACAAAGGGGCTGTTCTTTCATCCTGGGCCCTAGAATAAAGATGATGTAGAGTAGATCCTCAGCTGCCCACCAGGATGTAGCCAGGGAAGAAAACAAACATTACTTGCTTTTAAACCACTGAGATCAGGGGCTTGTTTGTTACCATAGACAACCTAACCTAAGCTGACTAATAATGAAAGAGTTGAATAAGAAACAATTCAGGATGTACATTTATATAGAGAGATATTGAGGAATATAAAGAGAACTAAAAGAACAAAAATATCTGAGGGTAGCACTAGGAACACCCAGTGTTCCTATCCCAGTGCTTATCAGCATTATGTAGCCAGTCATCCAACCCAGAAACTTAGGTGCTGTTTGGAATATATCCTTTTGTTTCAGGTCTCCTACATCCAATCTGCTA
>NW_007743339.1:14072-14413 GCF_000696425.1 Galeopterus variegatus | reverse complement strand
AGTCTACATTGGGAGACTATACAACATTAATTTAAAGAACTGAACTTAATGCTAAAGTGTTATTCCTTTAAAATAGTAATTTCAAAAAATGATTCATGTCACTAGCATCAGAGTCCAAAGCTTAATGTCTGCTGTTAAACAGTTCCTGAAAATACAACATTTGGATCACTACTACTCCATACCAACGAAATAATAATTGTAAATTCTCTTTATTCAAAGATCAATTACCCAGTGTATAGTTCTTGCACTTCTATTTTTTCTTTCTCTCTTTTACTGTCTGCTTCAGTCCAATACCTTGGGGCAAAAGAGGGTACAAAGAAGCATAAATGCTCTATGTAGTT
>NW_007743339.1:11725-12018 GCF_000696425.1 Galeopterus variegatus | reverse complement strand
ATTTTATTGTTTAGCAATTTATTATGAATCAATACACAGATACTAAAAACAAACAGGGCAGACAGCACAATTTGGTTTACATGATTAACTTGCAGCAGCTGAGCTCCACCTACAGGCAAAAAAGGATTCTTTACAATAAGCTTTAAAACAGGACTTTACCAAAAGACAAGCGCAACTATCCCAAACTTTTAATCGATCGATCTTGGGTGTACATTAGAATAACCTGGGGTCTAGACTGTGAGGAAAACAGCCACCACCACCACCACCACCACCACCGAGGGTGTTTTCAAAAA
>NW_007743339.1:9903-10441 GCF_000696425.1 Galeopterus variegatus | reverse complement strand
GTATGGGAACTAACTGTACTTTTTGATCAATTTCTCTGTAAACCTAAAACTGCTATAAAAATAAAATCTATACTTAGAAAACATGTTTTAAAAAATTTCTTATGGCCTTATACCAAAACTTGTGATTAAGTTGATCAGGCGTGTGGCCTGTTCTCAGGTGATTCAAATGTACATACAGACAAGGTAAAAGACACTGATTTAGTTCTTTATTGGCACAAGTATTTTAAAAATATTAGGATTACTCAAACATCATATTTTCTTTCTTTTACAATTACTTGATTCCCACTATATTGATCCTTTTATCTTTTTCAAGATTAAAACCAAATTTAGTTGATATGAATGTCTTAATCCTGTTAGACTATAAAAAGATCTGAGGTGGCCCTATGAAATATCCTCCCTTTTTACATTATTCTATACCTCAGAAGTAATCAAGTGAGTATATATTAGTTGGGGAGAGGATTCTTAGCACTGGATGCACATTAGAATATATGGAGAGATTTTATAAAGTACTACTGCACTAAATTAAAGTATGCTCTTA
>NW_007743339.1:7571-7867 GCF_000696425.1 Galeopterus variegatus | reverse complement strand
CATTATGCTAAGTGAAATAAGCCAGGCACAGAAAGACAAATACTGCATGATCTTACTTATATGTGGAATCTAAAAAAGTTGATCCAGTAGACACAGAGAGTAGAAAGGTGGTTATCAAAGGCTGGGGGGAAGGGAGATGGGGAAAGAGAAGATGTTGATCAAAGGGTATAAAGTTTCAGCTAGACTGGAGGAATAAATTTTAGTCTTCTCCTGCACTGCGTGATGATTGCAGTGAATAATACTGTATATTTCAAAATGGCTAAAGAATAGATTTTCAGTGTTCTCACCTTGAAAAA
>NW_007743339.1:5066-5533 GCF_000696425.1 Galeopterus variegatus | reverse complement strand
CAAAAACCGGAAAGTAGCCATTAGATTTGTCAATTAGATGACCTTAGTGAGAGTAGTGTCAGTGGAATGGTGGAGGAAAAGCCAGATGATGTGTATTTAGAAACAAACGGGAAGTAAGGAGGTGGGAACGGAATAAAATGGAATGGTTTTTGTTTGTTTTTCTCTTGAATGCTGGGCGAGGCTTAAGCCTATTCACAATTAGAGGAAAAGATCCAGTGAAGAGAGAAAACTGAAGGCAAAGGAAAGAGAGGGTAGGATCATTTCGAATGTGTACAGGGATTCCCCTCCATTTAAAACAGGGGAAAAGAAGGTAAAAATTGGTCTGAAGGCTAAGGAGGCAAAGAGAAAAGAATAAGAGTTGAAGAAGTTACTCTTCTTTTGTAAAAGAGGAAGCCAGGTAATCTGCTGAGAGTGAGTAAATTTGAGGTTTGAAGTAAACACTGTGGGGAGTGAGTAATAAGGAAGCA
>NW_007743339.1:2457-3126 GCF_000696425.1 Galeopterus variegatus | reverse complement strand
GTAGACTTGCAAAGCATGTGAATACAGCTTTTTCCTCTACAGTGAATATACAAAATGCTCATAAATTTAAGGTTATGTAGCTTTAATTTTGCAAGTTAGACTTATTTGTAAAAAGGAAAAAATTACAAACATGAATGGGCATACATGTTCTTACGTAAGAAATTATCACAAAAACTAAGCTTCAAATGATAAGATCAAGAATATGTCTTATAATTTAAACATGATATTCACATGAAATATTTACAATAACCTGTTCAGGTCACCTGAACCTTTAGTACCCTGGTCCAGTTAACCACCATCTGTCACATGGATTTACTAAAAAAGCTTCCCAATTTGTCTGCTTCAGCCTTTCCCCTTCTAATTGAATGTTTGTGTCCCCCAAATTTATGTTGAAGCCCTAACCCTCAATATGACGTTACATGGAGGTGGGGCTTTGGGTAATTAGTTTTAGATGAGGTCATATGGGTGAGGGCCCCATGATGGAATTAGTGTCTTTATGAGAAAAGAAAGAGCTGTGTATAAGCCAGGAAGAGGGCCCACGCCAGGAACCAAATTGGCCAGCACTTTGATCTTGGACTTCCCAGCTTCCAGAACTGTGAGAAATGACCATTGTTTAAGCCACCTAGTCTATGGTATTTTGTTATAGCAACCCAAGACGCTCCTCCACAC
>NW_007743339.1:0-507 GCF_000696425.1 Galeopterus variegatus | reverse complement strand
TCCCCCATTGTAAACCATCTGAAGAAAACAAATACTATTATTTTTTTAAAGCAACATTATTTTTAATGTATACCATAGAGTTGTAATAATATAATCACAAAGGAAAAGAGAGAGTTTTTCAATTAAGTTGAATTTCAGGAAAACAAAATGTTGAGTCCCAAAATCCAACAAACTTTTATCACCAAAGTAAACTTTTTATCATTTGCTGCAATTTCTTTTATAATATCACTGAGATTAGGAGAGGTATACATTATTTGCTAAATCAGACTTGAAAAGATACTTAAGAATGTTTTCAGGTCCACACACTTTCTTTACCAGTTTTGACAAATTTTACTCACCTAAATTATTTCAGGATGTCTCTTTTCTTTCCGTACAATTACTCTACTGCTCTCATTGGTATTAAACAAACACAAGCTTCTGAATCTAGCTAATACATTGCTTATCCTATATATATATAACTTACAGAGTCTTTCTAAAAAGAGATCAGAGAGAAATGAAGTGGGATTT
>NW_007743338.1:18396-19215 GCF_000696425.1 Galeopterus variegatus | reverse complement strand
GGGTTGCGATCCATTGCCGGACACGGAAAAAGACAAAAAAATAAAATAAAATAAAATAAAACAGATTTGAAACAATAGTAATTTTCTTCCTTATGGCAGATAAACACTGTTAGATCCCTTTGCCAGTGTTGCTTGGTCTAAATAACCCAGGCTCACCCACTAACTGATGTTGGAAAATACAGGACATTTGCTGCATTAGGTCTTTGGAATCGATCTAACAGAATAGTTTCAGGGTCCTCTCAGTAGTTTTCAAAAGCTGTTTCCTGAATCGTAAACTTTCATAGCTTGAAGACACTTTTAAAATTGCCAGGCCAGTCTTTTTTACAAATCTAAATCCAAGGTTCTGAGAAGTTAGAAGAGTTTCCAAAATACATAAGCAGCGTCAAAGCCAGACTGTGCGTTTCAGATGTGAACCTAATTCATTGTGATATGTTTTTATTTTAGTAAATCAAATATATTAATTTTGGAACATAAGATAGTATAAACTTTCTGGGTTTTTATTTTAAGCCAAAATAAATAATAAACATTTAGTTAAAATTTTGCAGTAATTTAATTATTTTGGCATTTATTTAATAAAATCCATAAGCTATGACGGATGCCTCAAAAGTCCAATTTTCAGTGTTTATTTTCTTATGTTTTCTTGTTATGCTTGCTAATGTGGCTTCTGACAGAAGTAAATTTATTAATAGAACTATGATGTAGTCATTCTTATTCCTATGTGATTACTGGAAATCAAAGAAAGTTTGGAATTTGTCCATAAATATTAAAATTATCTGAATTTGGTCCAGTAAAATCATCTTTATTTCGTTAAAAAAAAAA
>NW_007743338.1:0-13602 GCF_000696425.1 Galeopterus variegatus | reverse complement strand
ATGATATTACATGTTAAAATGTAGATTTTTATGCAGTAGAGTTTAAATGATTTTGCGCGCGCGCGCACACACACACACACACTCTTCCCTATATGACATTGCCCAGTTTTGCATCTGACCCAGAAGCCTTTTTCCAAACTTCATTCTTCACTGCCTGAATATTCTTCTCATGCACTTATAAATCAGCATATCCATCTTGCTGGATTTATGCTTGGTCATTCTATATTTATATGAAAGTCATTTTTAAATTTTTGGAAATTATATTTTGGTATAGATAATTTATAGATTTTTTTTTCAATAGGACCTTTATCTTCCGTAAAGGATATATACATAAAACAAATAAAAGTATTGCTGCCATGAATCTGATGGAGGGAAAGCATGCTGGACAACCTTCAATGAACATCTGTCTGATTATAAATCCTGTGACTCAACTGGCAGCTCTGCCACTCAGAAGCTCTGCAATTGTGACAAAGTTCTCAATCCTTCAGTGCTCTCATTTCCTCTTCTTACAATATACATGTTTTATTTCCTTGAAATTGAATACCTGGACTTCTGGGAGTATGCAGATTACAGATGAGCTCCTTTCTTAGTAAGATTTACATCATGGTATTATTGAAGTCCTTATGTAGGCAACAGGAAAATTAGCAAATCCATTGGTTACTAATTCGTTTATTCTTTAATTCCAGAAGGTAAATGTTAATCACATTTCAATAAGAAATACTTCCAAGTAATTGAGCTTGGCTGCTCATTATAAACAACAGAGATTCATCTTTTAATGGTCATTTTTACTTGGTAATCAAGTCGTGACTTTATCAGGGATATACACCATTAGCTTCTTTCAAATGTAAATAGTGGGTGATTTATGAGTTATTGCTCTGCCCTTTTATTCAATATTCTGATGAATGCTATAATTTTTAAGGAACTCAGTATTAATAACCACTCATGGCTATCACCAGCTAGATTTGCACTGAGAAAAGAAAAGAAATGGCCTGTGTTTTAATTTCATTTCTTGTGGCATTTTCTACTGTACAGTGCTAGTATAAAGTGCAAGAAGAAACTAAATAAAGAAAGAGGTCTAGTAGTTAGAATTATTAGAATTGATATCAGAATAGAACTATTAGTATCATATATAAAACGGACATAGATGGCATAGTGGTGTTTTTTTGGCATGTCTACAAATCATTTTACTCGACACATCCTTTTTAGCTTTATAACAACCTGGAAGGATGGGTATTATTTTAAAATACGAGAAATAGGGGTCCAGTGAAAGTAAGTGACTTTCTGAGAGTCACACAGCTTAGGACATGATGTGGAGAGCATTTGACGCAGGTCTGACTCCAAAGCCTGGGATTTCCCATCACAACACAAGGAAATAGCACTGAACAGAGAAGTTTCATACTGCAGTGGAATACTGTACTTTCTGACACAAGACACATCATCTTTATATACTTTTGCTTTGCTTAAGATATGCGGTTACCTTTCTCAGGATCTTCTTTTTAAGTTGTAGTCCTTTGGAGTTCTCGAGTAACAAAGAACAATAATCTTTCTTGCACACTGTGGGTGATTTTGTGACTTGCATGTAGCTAAAGAACTCTGGGCAAGGTTTTGGACACAAAAGAACCTCCAGCTTGGTAAGATAATTTATTTTTCACTAAAACTTATATAGATTATAAGAACCCTCCCCCCTTCCCAATAACATTCATTCAGTTTTCTACTCATTCAACAAAAAGGCATGCTGGGCACTGTCCTAGGTGCTGAGGTTATCATAGTCAACAAGATCCAGATGGTCTCTGCCTTTCTTGGTCCTTATTATCTTATCATTGTGTGATATTCTACCAAGTTCATTCATTCATTCATTAAATATTTATTGAACACTTGCTATGTGCCAGGAATTCTTTTCAGAGCTTTGAGATATCTGTAAACAAAATAAAAACTCCTGCTCTTCTGGAGCATGCATTCTAGCAAAGGAAGGCAGATAATAAGAAATAAATAGGAAAAAGGAGAAAAATTACATAGTACTTTGGAAGGTGATAAGCACTATGCAGAACAAAAAGAAAAAGAAAAACTAGATTATGTAAAGAGAGGTTGTTAAAATCAAGGTGGCAGGGAAACCGGTTGCAATTTGAAATACAATGCTCATATTAGTCTGTTTCAGTTACTTATGAAAGTACCTGAAACTGGGTAATGTATAAAGAAATAAAATTTATTTCTTACAATTTTGGAGGCTAGGAAGTTCATGCTCAGGGAACACATCTGGTGAGGGCCATCTTCTGGGTGTGAACTCTCTACAGGGTCCCGTGGCGACCAAGGTATCACATGCTGAGAATGGTAAGAGCTTTCTTATGTGCTCCTTACAAAGCCAGGAGTCCACACCCCTGATAACTCATTATTTCTTTGCACAGTGCATGATCCAGTCACCTCCCAAAGGCCCCACGTTTCAAATATCATAAATGGATTTCCCACACTCTTAACCTTTCTACAGCAGGGATTAAGTTTCCAACACATGAAATTTGGGGGACACGTTTGACCCATAGCATTCCACCTCAGCCCCCAAAGTTCATGTCCTTCTTACATTCACTCCATCCACAAAGTCTTAACTTGTTTCAGCTCAAAAGTCCAAAGTCTTATCTGTGAAATCAAACAAGTTATCTACTTCCAAGATACAATGGTGAGACAAGCATAGGGTACATGTTTCCATCCAAAAAGGGAGAAATAGGTCGAAAGAAAGGGGTAATTGGTCCTAAGCATGTCCAAAACCCAGCAGGGCAGGCATTAAATCTTAAGGTTGTAGAATAATCTCCCGATTCCATGTCCAGCATCTTCTGCACTGGTGCAAGAGTTGGGCCTCCAGGTCTTCAGGCAGCCCTGCTCCTTTGGTTTTCCTGGGCTCAGCCCATGCTTCAGCTCTCCCAAGCTGGCATTCCATGCTGGTAGCTCTACAACTCTGGGATCTCCATGGCAGTCCCACTCCCACTCTTCATTAGAGAATCCCCACCTGCATGGCCCAGGTGGGGATTCTCTGCTGCAACTTGGACCCCACATTTCCAGTCAGTATTGCTCTAGTGGAAGCTCCCTGTGGTGATTCTGCCCCTGTGACAGATCTCTTTCTGGATAATCAGACTTTTCCGTACATCCTTTGAAATTGGGGTGGGGGCTGCCATGCTGCTACAGCTCTGGTGTTCTGTGAGCCTGTAGACTTAACACCACATGAACGCCACCAAGGCTTCTGGCTTGTATTTTCCAAAGCTGTGGGTCCAGCTACACCTTGGGCCAATTTAGCCATGGCTGGAGCAGCCTGAGCAGCTGGGGTGCCGGGAGCAGCATCTAAAGGTGGACCTGGGCAGCAAGCCCATGGGAGGCACCCCAATGTTCCCTAAAACCATTCTGTCTCCCTAGGCCTCTGGGCCTGTGATGAGAGGGACAACCTTGAAGATCTCTGAAATGCCTTCAGGGTCTTTTGTCCATTCTCTTGATGATCCCTCCCTTTTGTCCTGATCTCTTTAGCAGATGGTCACTGGGCTACACCCTTTGTTTCCTCTCACGAACATACTTTTTTATATGGCCGGGCTGAAATTTTTTCTTTTATTTATTGCCCTCTGCTTCCATTTAAATAATAAATTCTGCCTTTATGTCATATCTTTGCTGCCATAACTTAGCATAGGCTTTTGGAAGTAGCCACACAGCTACCTGAATGCTTTGCTGCTTAGAAATTTCTTCTACCAAATACCTGGTTCATCACTTTTAAGTTCCACATTCCACGAAGTCCTTGGGCATAAACATAATGCAACCAAGTTCTTTGCAGCTCTATAACAAGGAGACTTTTGCTCCAGTTTCCAATAAGCTTCTCCTCTATTTTATCTGAGACCTCAGAATGGCCTTTATTGTCCATATTTCTATCATCATTCTGGTCACCACCACTTAACCACTCTAAGAGGTTCCAAACTTTCCCAGGTTTTCTTGTCTTCTAAGCCCTCATTAGAATCTAGGCTTTTCCAGCCTACTCCTCCAAATTCCTCCAGCCTCTGCTCATTAACAAGTTCTAAAGCCATTTCCACATTATCAGGTATCCATTATTAGCAACACTCCACTCTTGGTACCAATTTTCTGTACTAGTTTGTTTTCTGTTGCATGTAACAGAATACCTGAAACTGGGTAACTTATAAAAAATAAAATTGATTTCTTATAATTTTGGAGGCTGGGAAGTCCACACTCTGGGGAGTACATCTGGTGAGGGCCCTCTTCTGAGTGGGAACTCTCTACAGGGTCCCATGGCTACCAGGGTATCACATGGTGAGAGTGGGAAGAGATTTCTCAAGTGAGAAAGGCACCAGTCCATGCCCATGACAGATTAATCCATTATCGAGGGCACAGTCCTCATGATCCAATCACCTCTCGAAGGCTCCACCTTTTAAGTATTATAATCATATTTCCCACCCTCTTAACACCTTAGAGTGGGGATCAAGTTTCCAACACATGAACTTTGGGGGAACACATCTGATCCAAAGCAGTGCCCTAGGTAAGCCTCATCAAGAAGGTGCCATTTCATCAAAGGTTTGCATAAGGTGAGGGAGTGGGCCATGTAGATATCTGGGATAAGAACATTCCAGACAAAGGAAACAGCTACTGCCAAGCTTCTTAGTGGGGGTGTACCTGGTCTATTAAAGGAACAGTGAGAAGTAGTTCAAAGGAACTAACTGGAGAAAAAATAGTACCATGAATGGGGTCCCAGAGGCAGTTCTGATAGCTTAGAGCTACCAGAATTAATTAAAGTGGCCAGATTGTATGATACATACATGCCCCTCAGTCTGGGGAGCTTTGTAAGATTAGGAGCAGAGGGCCAGTGTCTGGTTTTAGCCTCCTGTCAATCAAATGCCATGGCCATCTACATCATATATTATGATGGAAACTTAGGGGGAAACCTAATCAGAAAAAAGGGGATATATTAGCTGTTGACTATATCTTCACCCTTTGTTCAGGCAACACCCCACTCATGATCTTCTGGCATCTTCTTCCACTTCACTTATAAGAAAGCACTGAAGCGTCCAGACTTTGTGGGTTTAGATCCCTTTCTTGTGTCCAGCAGACAAACACATAGGATTACTTATAAGTACATAGCGTATGACTCAAACATTATGTCACTCATCAGTCTATGACAACAAGATTCCTGATGCTTTAGTGACAAGTCTAGTGCACTTGCCCATTCAGACTGAAGCCATTATTACATTCAAATGTAAGAATTCAACATAAATTAAACCATAAATCATATTCTCTTATGAAGTTAGATAGGTGCTTCATATTAGAAACTTACATTGAACTCTAATCCTTTCATATAGCAAGTAAACACTTTTAATTTATCTTTAATTGCATATGTTGGATAAAATTAAGTATGACACCTGTTCTTTCAATATTCACAGGAGAAATTCTAAGGCATTTTAAGGGATCTGAGATATATAGTTTCCCCCCATACATAACCGACATACCATCAAGGGGAATAGTCACCATAAATACGTTCCATTTAAGTTCCAAACAGCTAATTAGAGACTACAGTTAAGTTTAGTGAAGATAAACTTGTTTTAATGAGACATTTATGTTTGGTTACAATTGACATTTAAGACAAGCGCACTTAGATTGAATCCAGCACAGGGAAACGGAGCCAGAGTCTGGATAGAGCTAACTTAGACCACCCTCTACAGATAATCTACTATCTAATCACTTCTAATTTTAGTTATTATTATTATTAGTGTTAAAACATTATGAGGCAAGAATGGCTAGAAGTCAAGTTAGTCACAGACCGAGAACACAATGCATCTTCCTGAAACTAACTTGGTAGGGAGTCAGGAATCCAAAGTCTGCATCTGGCATATTCAGTTCTCAGGGCTATGGAATCATGGATGCAGACTCTGTTCTCAGTGTATTTATACTTCTCTCAGATCTGCAGTAGCATTTTTTTTTTTTGAGACAGTTTTGAAACTTAATTACTCTGCACAAAGCAAAAGGAGAAATAAGTTATGTTCAGGAAAAATAAGTTTTGTTCAGGAGCAAACAAGATATACTTATGGATAAATAAGGTTTGTTCAGGAGCAAAAGAGAGATACCCATTTCTCTTGACATTTCCAAGCTGCTTCTATGGAATTCTCTAGTCAGACCAGGGAGAGAGAAGACTGTTGTCTGTTGTGTTGTCATGCTGTAGGACTGTTGTCATACTGTAGGACTATTGTCATGCTGTAGTCTGGTATGTTGGAGTCCAAGGGGTAGATGTGGAGGGAATGGCTCCAGATCGACCGAGCCAGCTTAGTCCTCTGTCTTAGTTTATTCGGGCTGCTACAACAAATTATCATTATGTTTATTTCTCACACTTCTGGAGGCTGGGAAGTCATAAATCAAGGCACTGGCAGATTCCATGTCTAGTGACTTCCCAATGCCTCATAGATGGACATCTTCTTGCTGTATCCTTACATAGTGAAAGGGGTGAGGGAACTCTCTGGGGTCTCTGTTATAAGGGCACTAATTCCATCCATGACGGCTCCACTCTCATGACATCCCAGTGTTCACAGAAGAAATACTGTTATTTAATAATATGTTTTCAAGTAACATCTTGTAATATTTTCCATATGGGTCCTCCTAGGCATTTAGTAGTTTTTGTTATTGTGTGGGTAATTTTTTAAGATCACATTTCAAATCAGTAAAGGCATATGGTAATGTTCCTGGGTTTTCTGTGACTTGTATCCAGCAACATTGGAGAACTTTCACATCAATTTCAAAAGCTTGAAATTGACAACGTCTACATGTTCCCTGATATTTCTTCTATGTAGAATAATGACATTTTCCAATCGTTATAACTTTTCTCTTCCTTCAAAATCCTTATACCATTAATTCCTTTTTTTCTTGTTTTTGTTTGTTTTGTTGGCTGGTTAGTTGGTTGGTTTTGTAGTGGCTAGAACTTCTAATACAATGTTGAATAGTAGGGATAATAATATGATTTCTTTTCTTGTTCCTGATTAATAGAAATGCTAAAGGTTCACCACTAAATTTCACCTTTGCTACTAAGTGGGAATAAATCTCTGCTTAGAAAATGTCCTCCTATTTATAGTTTGCTAAGAGTTTCTACTATGAAATGAGTGCTGAATTTTGTTGAGTGCGTCATCAGCATCTAGAATGATGTTTACAGTTTTTTCTTCTTTAACCTGATAACCCGGTAGATCACTATTGTAGATTTTCTGATGTTGAAACACCTTCCATTCTTGGAATGTGTCCTTACATTGTCATGACATATTAAAGTTTTTATCTATTGCTTGAACTAGTTTGCATTTTACCCTCCAGAACTACAATTTTCTTGTAGTGTGTATCCACATCATATTGTATTATTAGTTTATGTATATATTTTGAAGGTTTTTTATTGAAACATAATTGATTGTATATATTTGTCGGGTACAGAATTGAATATCATTGCATGTGTACAATATGTGGTAATCAAGTCAGGATAATTAGTGTACTCATGTTTACAAAACTTAATCAATCTTTGTAATGCTTATCTAATTTCTTGCTAACCCTCCTCCCCATTTCCCAGCTATAATAACCACAGTTCTGTTCTCTTTCTTTTTTTTTTTGTAAAGTTCAATGTATTATTGTGATTCTTTATTTATTTATTTTAGCTACCACTTATGACTGACCACATGCAGTATTTCTTTCTGTGCCTGGCTTATTTCACTTAATGTAATTTTGTCTATGTTTGTCTATGTTGCTGCGAATGGCAGAATTTCATTCTTTTTTTATGGCAGAGTAGTATTCCATTGAGTATATATGTATCACGTTTTTTATTTATGCAATTTCTTCTTCTGGGAATACATTCGCCCTCTCCCACCTCCACTTTCTGCTACATTGGTTCACATCTACTGACTCCAACTGGGAGAACTAAGTATTCTTTCTTTTATTTTTACTGCACCACGCACACAAATATACATACAAACACACATGTGCATCAACCTACACTTTCTCCAAACAAAAACTACGTTACTTATTTTTTCAAATCTCATGGGATACAGAACTGCTTACAAAGTTGTGTGTATATGTGTGTAGGCATGCTTGTTCATGTGTCTGTATGTGAGTGTACAAACGGGGGGAATATTGAAAGATATCTAGAGGGCAAAGATGATTCTGTGTACTTTATTTCCTAGTGAGCTTACAGATAGACTTGGAGGAGATGCCTTAGAGTAAGTACAAAACATTTGAAGGCCCTCTTGATCAAAAATAAAAAATTTTTAAAAATATCCCTAAGTAGAGATTTTGGGGGATAATTCTCTTTTGTTGTGGGTACAAAACCCAAAAGAATCAAGTGCGTTAAAAAACCTTTTTTGGGGACTTATGTTAATCCATAGTTTCTCAAAATATTTTTTTAATTTATCAATATACAATATAGTTGATTTTTGCGTCCCTTTATCAATTCCTCCTTTTCCTCCCTCCCTCTCCCCCCAGCCCCATCAACATCATATCTGTTCACATCTTAACAAAATCAACGAGTTGTTGTGATTGTTATGTCTTCTTCCCTCCTCCACACCGTTAATTTATTTACTTATTTATTTTTATTAGCTCCCTTTAAAAACATGCTTCCGATATGGTTCTGTGTTTAAATAATTTTGAAAAATCATGCACATGTGTCATCTCCATGGCGATCCATGAGGTACATTGGCATGTGAAGGCTATGAGAGATCATGCAGTAAGAAGTTCTGTCCCAAGCCTAATATGGTACAGATCCTCTTCTCAATGAAGTTTATTATTATCATCTCAAAGAATTAGAAAGTCCCATGCAGCCCTGCTTAAATCAGCAGAATTTGATAAATGGAGGTTTAGGTGGGATGTGGACGAAGGGAGGTTCCTTCTAGAGTGGAAGAGCCCATGCCGGTTGGGTAGTAGCTTCAGGAAGCCAGTGAGAATGGCTTGAGTTTCTATGACTCTGTTAAATGATATGGTGAACTCATT
Organism: Galeopterus variegatus; assembly: GCF_000696425.1. NCBI lineage: Eukaryota > Metazoa > Chordata > Mammalia > Dermoptera > Cynocephalidae > Galeopterus > Galeopterus variegatus. The sequence continues at coordinate 4,626 of NW_007743338.1, read as the reverse complement.
GTGTGTTCCTGATTTAATTGTGATAAAGAAAAATTCATTTTCTGAACGGGTGCTTTTCGTTGAAACAAGTAAGAAAAACACTATTAACCTTAAAGAAGTTAAAGCTGTACATATTTTACTGCCTATGATTAGCAAAATTTTAATATAAGGTTATATAGAAATATACACAATTACACAAATATAAGGTTATATACAGATAAATAAACATAAGGTTATATTTTGAAACATCTGTATATGAACCTCATTTTTGTAGGTGACTCTTTATATAATTTTCAGGAAATGTTTCTCTTGCCCACTTCAAATTTCTTATGTATGTACCAGTGTTAAGAAATTTGTATATTCTGATGCAAAATAATGATTCATGTAAGCTTTTGCTTCCATTAAAAATATACTCTCTTCTAACATATACTGTATGAAATAAACTCCATCATTTTTCTCTGTCTTACCCTCTTTTTTTTTCATAACTCTTTTCACCACAGCATATGTACATTTATTCATTTATGGGCTATTTGTCTTTCCTTTCTAGAATGAAAGCTCGATAAGGTCAAAGACTTTGCCCTTCTTTCTTTCATGCTGTATCCTCACCAAATAGTAGGAATTTAGTACATATTTGAGTGAATAAAATGATACAAATCCTTCCTTCCCTGTGGTTAATTGATCATAGAATTAAAACCATGCATAAAGTCCCATATTGTAAGAAAGTGAAGAACAGTAGTGCTCAGAAGACAAGGGAATGAATGTCCCTTAACTGTCCTCAAGTTGCTGTGTCTGATGAACGCAATTACAAAGATTGTAAAATCTCTAACATTTCTAAGAATTCAAGAAGCATTGCAAATTGTTGAATATTTTATGTGACTTTATCGTCATTTTTTGTCGAAGTTTTAAGATATTAGATCTGAAGAAGGTGTCTGTATAAGTCCGTTTCTCTTGCTTATAACATAAGTACCCCAAACTGGATAATTTATAAACAACTTTATTGCTTACAGTTTCTGAGGCTGTGAAGTCCACAGTCCAGGGAACACATCTGATGAGGATCTTCTTTGGTGGTGTCTTTATAGCAATGCAGGGGTCTCGCATGGTAGAAAATGGCAGAGCAGAGAGAGAGAGAGAGAGAGACTCTCACGTGCTCTCCTTTTAAAGCCCTCAGAACCATGCTCCTGACCACCATTATTAATGCATTCATACGGCATGATCCTACAGTCTGATCACCTCTTCAAGGCCCCACCTTTCAATGACTATAATAGGATTTCCCAACCTTAACAGATACAGTGGGAATTAAGTTTCTAATGTATGAACTTTGAGGGACACAATTCAATCAATCCACAGCAGTGTCAGATAAGTCATCTTTAATGAAGAATCTATGCCCAAGAGCAGCAAAAATATATATATTTTCCAAAGGTTAGGATAAAGCAGTAACTCTCTGAAGACACTACTTCCAACTGTGACAATTTACCACTGGAAGGGGACTGGCTAAGAAGGTGGAAAATTTGGATCTCCACTGTTTTAAAAGGAGAAAAAAAGCAATTGCCAGTCAGAGCTTTTAATTGCATACAGATTGGCCCTTCATTTTGCTTCAATCTTTTCCGTTCAAGTGCCAGGAGAGGGGAAGTATTACCTCCACTGCTTACACCAGAGGTCTGTTTCCACTTAGCTGCTGAAGCAAATCTCACCTTCTTCCCAGAGCTGCCACCCCTGAAAATCCACTGTGCGAGGAGCTGGGTTTAAGTGGCTCCAGACACACAGCAGTAACATTCTCAGGTCTGCCCTGTTCCGAAGCCTGCACGGCAGTTCCTGGCACTACTGGGCAGTTTCCCAGGCTTCTTTCCAATCCTCCACATGGAGCAGAGAGAGAAAACCAGGTGGGGCTGCCAGGCTACTTCTCATTAATGCTGGAGCAGAGCTGGGAGCAGAGAATGCAGTATGATTGAGCTAAATGAAGATCGGTGGTCAGAGCTCAGGAAGGAATATGGAGACCACAGTCCCTACAGGGTCTCCACCCCTCTGGACAGCATAACTCAGACCCAAGGGGAGGATGCAAGGGATGGGTGAGAGCAAACCCAATACTATGAGGGGGGTGTCTACATTAGGGCACATGATAGGACCTCAGGGGGAAGAAGACCAAACAAGTGGGTTGGAGAGGGGACCAAATTTTCAGCAGAGACAAATGGCAATATTTCTGCACAAGGGATAAATCTCAGTCACTCGCAGACTCCTCCCATCCCCTACCCAAAATACTTCAGAAATAACCAAGAGTCATGAATATAAGAAAGCTCAAATAGCTTTTCCGTAAGTCCCCTTAGCCTTGGAGTCCATCCTTCCTTTGCAAAGGACATTCCTGAGCCTCCAGCTGAGCCATCAGCCCCGTGTGCTGGGCTCCCAGATGCGAGGCCATCCTGCAGGCTGGGACCGCCTCCTGCTTTCTCTTCTGCCTTGCACAACTTGGTACCCAATTGTGCTGATCCGTCTGATTTAACTACCATGTGAAAATCATTTTTATAGAGAAATGGTTTCTTTCAACTAGAAGGGAAACATAATTGGATGATTCCACTTTTGCTATTAGATGTTTCTGTGTGTTCTTCAGAAAGTGATGTGACTGAGTTCTTCTGGTTAGTCCTTATGCACATACCTGCACAATACAACTCAGATTTGAAAGCTCGCAGTAAGTTATCATTTGTGGGTGACATGTGGAATAGATATTCTGATAGGATTTCAAGCCTCTAGGTTACCGTTCCACTTTCTCCACTAACCAGCCGTCTGACCACTACCCAAGTAACAGATTCACTGAGTCCAGGTATCTCCTTTTGCAAGGTGGGAAAATTAGGACTAACCCACCCAGTGTAAAGAATTAGAAGGAGCTCATATTGCTAAATGAGTATCCCGCAAATATAAAATATGATTTAATATTCAAATAACTAAGATACAGTAAAATACATTTTATATTAAAAGTTGAGTTTACATAATGATTAAACATCATTATATGATACTTATCTTCTTTTAATTATAAAATCAAAAATTTCTTATTACAAAATTAAATGAAAGAATACAGAAATAAATAAAGGAAAAAGCCAAAGCCCACTGCCTAATCCAATTCTTCAAATATACCTGCTATGGTGTATGGATATTTCTTGGTATGTGTCATCCTAGGTATTTTTATAGAAACTTTTTATCAAACATGTGATCACAATTATAGATCTTTTTCTATAACTTGCTTTTCTACTAATTGTAATATTGAGGTCTTCTCTACATATCCACATCTTATAAATCCACTTCATTTTCTCATGTTTGAAGCATATGCCATCATGTAGAAATATGTCAATTTATTCAGCAAGTTGATGGGCATTTAAATTGCTTTTGATTTTCTGCTATTATGTATTTGTTTTTAAAAATCTCTTCATGGCCAGAAAGGGTGAAAAATATAAATCACAAGTCTCTTAAAAAGGAAAACTGAGACACAATAAAATTTTAAAGAGTTTGAGGAAACAGCAATTGATGAATCAGGCAACTCCAAAGCAGAAGTGGCTCAGATCAACCGAGGGAACACAAGGGGGAGGATTTTATAGGATGAACATGGAAGAGAAGCAAAGAAAATATTCGATTGGATACAGTTATACGGTTGCCTTGTTTGGTCTATCCCGTTGGAACGTTCCCAGTTATATAATTGTGTTTGTTGGCTGCTTCTGATTGGTTGAGCTTAAGTTCTGTTTTTCTTTAATATAGGCATTTACGAGAAATAGCTCAAGTTAGGTTTTGCTTATGTTTGCAAATTAAACAAGGGTAAGGTCACTTATGAGCCCTCACTAGCTTTGTCTGCTCAGAGATTCGTCAAGCCTAGTCTCCATTTTAATTTACTTTAACACTTCAAAGGCAAAAAAGTAAAAGAAAAAGAACAGTTGCAACATTCTCATCAAAACAGAGAAAAAGTTTTGGTCCACAATATAAAAATAGCTTTTATAGTAAATATAAAAAATAATCCAATTTTAAAAGAAAGCAAAGGCTATAAATAGATAATTCACAGAAGATATGTAAACACATGAACTTATGCTCAATCTCCTTTTCAAAGAAATGGAAATGAAAACTACATAAAATCTTTCCCCCCATCAGATTGGAAAAAAAAATAAAGGACTGATAATTAAAGAGTGATGAAATGTGGGAAAACAGCACATTCACGCACTCAGTGGATTTGTAATTATCCCACCATGTTTGGAGGACAATTTGGCAGACTGATCACACATATTAAAGTAAACACTCTTTAACCCAGTGTGATAGGCAAAATTTTATGATGGTCCCCAAGATCTCTGTCCTCTGAGTAAATCCCCTGTGTGTTGCTACACACTACGCCAATTGTTGGGTTACAACAATAGCTCCACTAATTGTCTGGTTGGGGTTATTGTCCAAATCCTGCCCTCAAAGCCAATTGTAAAGCTAAGTTATTCATAACTAAAGCCAAAATGTTTCATTATTTTAGTTACATTAAGTTTTCCATTTGTATTGCTAGGGCTAGGGATTAGGGCTATTGGACTCACGGACCCTTCAAACCCATTGTACAACTGGGTCACCAGACCCCTCACACACAGGTCCACTAGCTAGGTAACTGGGAAATATCCCAGGAGCTGTTGGCAGACGACA
>NW_007743337.1:18873-19216 GCF_000696425.1 Galeopterus variegatus | reverse complement strand
CCTCGGCATTGCTCCCGTGCCTCGCTCAGCCAGTGAGCGGGAGCCGGTCTGTATGTGGGATAAGAACCCTCGGACGGGAGAGCGCTGCCGCGCTTCCCAAGCGGCGCACTATCCAGTGCGCCACCGGGCCGGCCCTGAACTTTTCTTATATACCTATTATCCATTTGCATATCTCCTTTTGAGAAATATCTATTCAGATCTTTTGCCCATTTTCAATTGTAATTTAAAAAAAAATTATTTGCTATTGAGTTTCTCATATATTCTGGATATTAACTACTTATCAGATGCATAGCTTGCAAATATTTTCACCAAATCTGTGTATTGTTTCTTTGCTTTGCTGATT
>NW_007743337.1:15807-16764 GCF_000696425.1 Galeopterus variegatus | reverse complement strand
AAATGTGTATTCTGAAGCTATTGCATGGATGGTCTATAAATGTCTGCTAGGTCCATTAGGTCTAGACTATAATTTAACTCTGGTCTTTCCTAGTTGATTTCTTGTCTGGGTAATCTGTCCATTGCTGAAAGTGGGGTGTTGAAGCCCCCTACTATTATTGTATTGTAGTCTCTCTATCTTTTTAGTTTCTTAATATTTGCTATATATACATAGCTGCTCTAATGTTGGGTGCATATATATTCCTTCTCTTTATTTTAACATTTACTTGTACATATTTGGGGTACCGTGTGTTGTTTCAATACAAGAATATACTGAACAATGATTCAGATAGGGTATTTAGCCTAGTTTTGTACCTATTAGTCCACTGNTTATTGATTTCATTTTCTTTGGGTATATACCCAGTAGTGAGTAAATTTAGGAGTGAAAGACCTTTGCATAGGAAACTATAAAACATTGGTAAAATAAACTGAAGAGGACACAAAGAAATGAAAAGATATATCATGTTTATGGGTTGGAAGAATTAACATCATCAACACAATCCCTATCAAAATACCAATGACATTTTTCACAGAAATATAAAAAATGATCTTAAAATTTGTATGGAACCACAAGAGACCCCATACAGCTAACCAAATCTTGAACAAAATAACAAAGCTGGAGGTATCACACTTCCTGACTTTAAAATGTACTATAAATCTATAGGAACTCAAACAGCATGATACTGTCATAAAAGCAGACATATTGACGAATGGAACAGTATAGAGAGGCCAGAAATAAACCCAAACATTTGCAGCCAACAGGTTTTAGACAGAGGTGCCTAAAATATACACTGGGGAAAGAATAGCCTATTCAAAAAGGGGGGCTGGAAAACTGGATATTCACTTGTAGAAGATTAAAACAGGACTCCTATATCTCACCATACATGCACCAAAAAAAAAAAAAAAAAAAACCTCAAAA
>NW_007743337.1:8891-14617 GCF_000696425.1 Galeopterus variegatus | reverse complement strand
AAAAAAAACCTCAAAATGGATCAAATATATAAATTTAATATCTGTACCTATGAAACTACTAGAAAAATACATAGGGGATACTTTATACAAAATGGGAGCAGGCACTGCTTTTTTTGTGTAAGGCTACAAAGGCACATGAAACAAAAGCAAAAATAGTCAAATTGGACTACATCAAATAAAAAAGCTTCTGCAAAGCATGGGGTACTATCAACTAAGTGAGGAGTCAACCTACAGAATGAGCAAAAGTGTTTGCAAACTACACGTCACATAAGGTGCTAATATCCAGGATATATAAGGAACTCAAACAATGCAACAGCAAAAACAAAACAAAGAACAAGTTACCCAATTAAAAAATGGGCAAAGGACCTGAACAGACATTTCTCAAAAGTAGACATACAAATGGCCAACCAGCACATGAAAAATGCTCAGCATCACTAATCATTAGGGAAATACAATTTAAAACCACCAAGACATAACATGGTGTTCCAGTTACAGTGACTGTTTTCAACGAGGCAAAAATTTACAAATCATGTCAAGGATGTGGAGAAATAGGAACTCTCTTATATTGCTTGTGGGAATTGGCACAGTCATTGTGGAAAACAGTTTGGAGTTTCCTTCGGTTGCATATATATTGCTATTTGTTATATTCTCCTTCTGAATTGACCCGTTTATCATTATAGTATAATGGGCTTTGTCTTTTTTTTTTTTACATTTTTGAGTAACTATCTATTTTATCTCACATAATTGTATGTATTCCTTCTCTTTTTTGATTTCTATTTGTTTTGTTTTTGTTGTTTACTTTTTAGTTTTTTTATTTTGTTTAATTTTATTTTGTCTATATACAAAGTGGTTGATTATTGTGACCCATTACTGAAACCTCCCTCCCTTCTCCGTCTCCTCTCTCCCCCACAACAATGTCCTTTCTGTTTGCTTGTCGTTTCAACTTCAAGGAACTGTTAGTGTAATGTCTTCTTCCCCCGCCCCATTTGTGTGTGTGTGTGTGTGTGTGTGTGTGTGTTCATTGCAGCACTCTTTACAATAGCCAAGAGTTGGAACCAGCCCAAATGTCCATCGTCGTATGAGTAGATGCGGAAAATGTGGTATATCAACACAATGGAATATTTCAGCTATAAAAACGAATGAAATACTGCCATTTGCAACAACACGGATGGACCTTGAGAGAATTATATTAAGTGAAACAAATCAGGCACAGAAAAAGAAATACCACATGTTCTCACTTACTGGTGGGAGCTGAAAATAAATTGTTTTCTATTTGAATGGAATATCTTTTTTACATCCCTAGACTTTCAGCCTATGCGTTTTCTCAACAGGTGAATGAGTCTGTTGTAGGCAGCATATCAGTTGGTTGTTTTTTACTTTATCCATTCAGACACTCTATGTATTTTAATTGGAGGATTTAATCCATTTACTTTCAAAACAATTATTGAAAACTATGGACATACTACTGACATTTTGTTACTTGTGTTTTGTTTGTATTGTAAATCCTTTTTCCCTTCCTTCCTCTTACTATATTTCTTCGTGGTTAAGTGATATTCTCTAGTAGTATGTTTGAATNGATGCTGAGTGATGTTGAGCATTTTTTTACATCCCTAGACTTTCAGCCTATGCATTTTCTCAACAGGTGAATGAGTCTGTTGTAGGCAGCATATCAGTTGGTTGTTTTTTACTTTATCCATTCAGGCACTCTATGTATTTTAATTGGAGGATTTAATCCATTTACTTTCAAAACAATTATTGAAAACTATGGACCTACTACTGACATTTTGTTACTTGTGTTTTGTTTGTATTGTAAATACTTTTTCCTTTCCTTCCTCTTACTATATTTCTTCGTGGTTAAGTGATATTCTCTAGTAGTATGTTTGAATCATTTTGTATTTTTATTTTTAGTGTATGCATTATAGGTTTATGTTTTGTGATTACCAAGATACAAAAACATTCTATAGTTATAACCAATTATTTAAACAGTTAACAACTTAATTTTGATAGCAAAGAAAAAAAGAAACAAACATATCTATACACTTTAACTCCACTCTCCTCCACATTTTAAATTTTTGATGTCACAATTCATACATTTTTGTGTTGTCTATCTCTTAACAATTATTTTAGTTATTATTATTATTAACATTTTAATCTTTTTTAGTCTTTACACTAAAATACAATTGGTTTAAAAACCATAATTTTATTACTAGAGTATTCTGAATTTGTCTGTATACTTACTTTTTTTTTTTTTTGTCTTTTTCCGTGTCCAGCAACAGATTGCAACCCTCAGTGTCGCGCCCGTACCGGACCGGGACTGGCAACAGGATCGCAGCCCTCGGTGTTGCTCCTGCGCCTCGCTCAGCCAGTGAGTGGGAACCGGTCTGTATGTGGGATCCGACCCCTCGGCGGGAGTGCCGCCGTGCTTCCCAAGCGGCGCACTATAGCAGTGCGCCACCGGGCCGGCCCTGTATACTTACTTTTACCAGTGTATTTTATACTTTTAGAGGTACTCTTATTACACATTAACATTTTTTTCTTTCAGTTTGAAAAGCTCCCTTTAGCACTTGCTGTAGGGCAATTCTGGGGTGATAAATTCCTTAGCTTTTGTTTGTCTGGATAACTCTATATTTTCTTTAATTCCAAAAGTTATCTTTGTTGGGTACAGCATTCTTGAATAGCAGGTTTTTTTATTGCAGCACTCTGAGTTTATCATCCAACTCCATCCTGACCAGCAAAGTTTCTGCTGAGAAGACTGCTGCCTGGTATGTTGGAATTGCCTTATCTGTTACTTGCTTATTTTCTCTTGCTGCTTTCAGAGGCCTCTTTGCTTTTGTCCTATAAGAATTCAATTACAGTATGTCTTGGGGTAGTTTTATTTTGATTGAATCTTATTGGTGAACGTTGACATTCCTGTACCAGGATATTTATATCTTTTTCCAGGGTTTTCAAGTTTTCTCCTATTATTTCTTTGAATAGCCTTTTATACCTTTGTCTTTCTCTACTCCCCCGTGAACCTCAATAAATCAATAACTTACTGTTTTGATGCTATCCCATACTCTCTTATGTTTTCTTCATTTTTTTAGTTCTTTTTTTCTCCTCTGATTGTGCACTTTCAAATAGCCTGTCTTTGAACTCACTGATTCATTCTTCTGGTTAATCAATGCTGCTGTTTATGTTCTCTGTGACATTTTTATTTCATTATTTGTAATTTTAGCTCCAGAATTTGTATTTGATTTTTTTCTATTATTTCAATCTCTCTTTTACATTTCTCTGATAAATTTCTGAATTGCTTCACAGTTTTTTTTCAAATTAACTGAGTTTTCTTAACACAGCTCTTTTGAATCCCTTGTTTGACAAATCTCACAACTTCATCTCTTTAGGGTCTGTCACTGGCAACTTGTTTTGTCCATTTGGTGAAGTCATAATCCTCTGATTTTTGTTGATGCTTGTGTACATATGTCTGTGTCTGTGCATTGAAGAGATAGGCATTTATTTCAGTCTTTTCTGCCTAACTTTCTTTGTGTTCATTCCTTCTTCAGTGAGCCTGTTCAGAAATCTAAGCAAACTCGCTGTTTTTAGACCCTTTTACTACTGCATCTGGTTCAGTTCTGCAAGGTGCCCTAAACCCAGGTTTGCCATGAGTCTTCAAAGGCTGTGAATTTGGTGTGGCATCCTGTCCCAGATGCACCTTGGTTCATTCCAAGGAAGCTACATTACCTGTGTGGAAACCAGGCCACAAACCCGAGTTGAGAATCCTGTTCCATTGGCCCAGGTGGGAGAACATTTTCCAGCAATATCTTGCATTGGTAGAATAATATCCTGACTGCAGCAAGAGGGGCTGGACCTGAGACTTTCTTCCCTCTGAGTGCACACCAACATGAAGTTGGTGAGACTGCCACAGTGGCCTAGATGTGCATGTTTCCCAGCATTTTTTTTTTTTTTTTTTGCATATGTGGGACAGTTCCATGCCTTTAGCAAGAGTGGCTGGAGCTAAGACTGAGCCTGTTTAGAATTCTCTATGGGATGAAGCTGTTGATCCCATCTTAGTGGCTCAGATGTGTGAGCTTCCCAACAGTTTCTACATGGGAGGGCCAGTTACTGTGAGCACTTTAAATACAGCATTCCACTGATTTCTGGTCTCCCTAGCTTCTGAAGAAAAATTAGCTTTTAGTCATATTGAGGATCCCTTGTACGTGATGATTCAGTACTCCCTTGATAATTTTTAACATGCTCTTTGTTTTTGGCTTCTGATAGTTTGGTGAAAATATGCCTTGGTATGAGTCCTTTCGGTTTTATCATGTTTGGAGGTTATTGAGCTTCCTGGAAGTGTATATTTATGTTTTTCTTTTTAAAAATAAGATTTGGAAAGATTTCAGCTGTTATGTCTCCAAATATTTTTCTACCCCCCTCCCTCCTTTTATTCTCTACTGTTACTATTACATAATGAAATTCCATAGGTTCTTTCCACACTGTTTATTTTTCCTTATGCCATTTTCTTTCTGCTACTCAGACTGGATAATTTCTGTGGTCATGTCTTTATGCTTGCTGGTTTTGTTTTTGTCCATTTTCAAGTCTGCTGTTGAACTCTGGTGATATTTTTTTTCTATCTCCTTTTATATTTTTAGCTCCAGAATTTTCATTTTGTTGTTTTTAAAAATCTTTTTCTTATTATTGATATTCCTGACTTTTTGCTATCCTTATTTTCTTTTGTTTTTGTGCTTGGTTTTCTTCAGCTCTCTGAAGATATTTAAGACATTTATCATGAAGATTTTATCTAATAAGTCCAATGTTTGGGCTTCATCATTGATGATTTCTTTCAAATTCTATTTTTAGCTGTTAATAGGTACCTTTTATTCTTTCTTTATATGCTGGGTAATATTTCCTTGAGACATGTACATCTAATATTTAGTAGTGTGTTAACCCTGGAAATAAGATATTCCCCTATTTCTGCAATTGTTTTATCACTTGATGAAGGCTGCAGTCATCCATTTATTAGTTACTTTTCCAAATTCATTTCACAAAGACTTTATTTCTTGTCATGTGTGACTACTTGAATCTCTGTTCTGTTATCTCTGCACTCAGTTGGTGTCTTTACAAAGATTTCCTTAAGTCCCTATATCCAATTTTTTTTAAAAAAAGAAAAAAGTCATTCTGTGTTTTGAAATCACCTCATTCACTGTCACTGAGGAAGTTGTTAGAGCCTATGGGGACTGAAAGAATAGCCCTTCTTTGTGCCATCCCACCAGCCATCNTTTTGGCTTCTGATAGTTTGGTGAAAATATGCCTTGGTATGAGTCCTTTCGGTTTTATCATTTTTGGAGGTTATTGAGCTTCCTGGAAGTGTATATTTATGTTTTTCTTTTTAAAAATCAGATTTGGAAAGATTTCATCTGTTATCTCTCCAAATATTTTTCTACCCCCTCCCTCCTTTTTTTCTCTACTGTTACTATTACACGATGAAATTCCATAGGTTCTTTCCACACTGTTTATTTTTCCTTATGCCATTTTCTTTCTGCTACTCAGATTTCTGTGGTCATGTCTTTATGCTTGCTGGTTTTGTTTTTGTCCATTTTCAAGTCTGCTGTTGAACTCTAGTGATATTTTTTTTCTATCTCCTTTTATATTTTTAGCTCCAGAATTTTCATTTTGTTGTTTTTAAAAATCTTTTTTCTTATTATTGATATTCCTGACTTTTTGCTATCCTTATTTTCTTTTGTTTTTGTGCT
>NW_007743337.1:4380-6745 GCF_000696425.1 Galeopterus variegatus | reverse complement strand
GTGTAGAAACTCTGATCTTGGCCTGAGTTTTTTCATCAAACTGAACTCCTTGCAATTCTGCATTCCTGACCAGTCTTCTGTGAGTGGTCCTGTGCTGATTGGAGGGTGGATCAGCTGTCCTTGCTGTGTCCCTTGGTTCTCCCAGTGGACCCGTCTCCCCCACTGCCCATGCTCCAAACATTTCCCATGGGATGGGCCCAGCACTGTTCTCTTGCAATGACTCACCAGCCTCTGAAAGGCTCCTCTTTTTCAGCTGTTGTGGCGTCTTGCTCCTGTGAGGGTAAATGGGAACCTTATTAGTGGCCTTGCTGTCCTGGGGGCCACCAAGGCCCTCTTCTCCCCTGCTGCCTCCAAGTAACTCTATCTGAAGGGCACAGTTGCAGCTTCTGCTAGCTCCTGCTCCATGTGCTCAGCAACTCAAGCCTTAAAGTGACCATGGCGTGTAACACTCAGAGCAGTTTTCACTTTCTCTCATTGTTGTTTCTCCCACCTTCATGAGGCCCAAAGGTCTCTCCTCCTTTTCCCCTGAGCTCTTCTGGCTCCAGCTTGGCTGATGTTATAGTTTTCTAGTTGTAAATTGGTTGATTTGTGAGAGAGAGTGATGCTCAGGACTGTCTATTCCACCATCTTGTCTGGAACTCCAAAACCCTAGTTTTCAAAAAGGAAAAAGTCCCGACTGCTCAACTTGCTGGGGCCAGCAAGTTGCAATGCAACATACTGCACTGTATCCAAAACTACCTGCCATGGTTCTGGGGTATGAGGAATGCTAGCCTCGATGAGGGGTGTTCAAAAGTTTTCGGAAAGATTCTATTATCTTTTAATTCTATATTTTCACAAACTTTTGAAAGTCCCTTGCATGTGAGGCGCCAAATTTTCTGAAATTTACCAGAGACATTCTTTATCAAGCTGTATCACTCCCCTGAAGCTTCAAGTGTTTGACGAGATTCTAAATGCCCAAAATGGTATTTTTAGACAGATTATACTATGCTAGTGGCATAATTAATTGCTGTTTTGGTGGAGGGAACTATTGCTGAACTTTCTGATATATCATCTTGGTCACATTACTTCAGTAATGCCATCATAATAATATTAGTGTTTCTATCTATGACAGGAAATATCTTTCCATTTGCTTAGGCTTTCTTTAATGTCTTGCAACAATTATTTTATATAGACTAGCTTAATCATAAGTTATGTGTGTGTAACCATTAAAACTCCAAATTAATTTCATTAGATGCAAATATTAATATCAGTTTATGAGTGCATTAATTTCCTACTGACTTAAGAGTAATTTTAACTTAAGCTCAGAAAACTGTGTGAGTCTGATATTATGAAGGGGGATTAATGTCTTTGTCTAGCAAGTACATGTATTGAGAGGGTTTAGTTTATTTTAATGGCATTGATTACATAATATTAGATGTGCCACAGGTCACCTGGAGATTATAAATGCAACATTAATTTAATGCTGACCTAGGACCTAATTAGAAAATACATATTTGTATTTTACTAATCCCCTGTACTCAATATTTAAACCTTCTCCCTTGTTGTCAATTCTCTGTCACATCTCCTTCTCAGTCCTAAGCTAAACTTCTTTGTCCATTTCAATTACTCTCTCCCAACTTCCAGTTTATTAGAGCTCCATCCAATTAGTTCCTTAGCCTTAGCACCTGCATTACCCCTATTCTCCCCTTTATTCCATATGAGCTATTAATACCTCAACTTTCTGACTTCTAGATTGTAATGCCTCTTCAATCTGTATATTCCTGTTTATTCCTTCACTTATCCCTAGATCTAGTTGCGTGCTACCTCTGGAATGCAACACTGCTGGCCCTATTGTGTCTTTGTGGTTCCATTTCTTTCCATATAATCCATCCTAGGTTTTGCTGCCATATTAGTTTTTGCATAATTTCATAAAGAGTCTGCAGGCAATATTGAGCTTACATGAGTTTTTGGCAGAAGAAGAGAATTGCAAACTTTTGCATTCTTTTTTGTTTGTTTATATGAAATGAACTGTTAAAATGATTCTTAAGAAGAAAGATATGACTTGTGGTTAAGATGGCAGAATAGATGGTCCCAGCATTACTCTGTCCCACAAACCAACAAATTAACAACTATTAAAAAGCAACAATAGCCAAACTGGGGCCACTAGAACTCAGGGAAAGAGGAGGAGAGACCTATGGAGTTCATGAAGGCAGGAGGAACCATGATGAGAGAAAAAAAGGACCTCTCCCAACATTTCAATCCCAGGTTGCTTCAAGGCTTGCCCTGGTGAACACATGGACCAAGAGTTAGCAAAAGCCACAGCTGTGCCCTTCATATGAAGTTACTTGGAGGCTGCAGGGGAGAAGAGGGCCTTGGTGGACCCCAG
>NW_007743337.1:2831-3618 GCF_000696425.1 Galeopterus variegatus | reverse complement strand
AAGGGACAGGTGCATGACCCATCCCATGGGAAGTATCTGGAGTGTAGGCAGTGGGAGAGGTGGGCCCACCAGGAGAACATTGGGGAACAGAATGGACAGCTGATATGCCCTGCAATCAGCATAGGCCCCCACTCAATGTAGAATGGTCAGGAATATAGAACTGCAGGGGGTGAAGATTGCTGAAAAGACTCAGGCCCAGACCAGAGTTTCCACACAATCCAGGTGTACTGGGCCTCACCAGACCCAGAAGTACTTAAATTGTTGATAAGGTCAACAATTTAAAGCTGAGCTGCACAAAATGCCTTCCCCAAAGAATCAGCAGCAAAGCAGCAATTTAGCTCAACCATGGGGCTCAACTGCTGGTCCCCATAGGAAGTTTCCCCATTTTAGTACTAAGTGAAGGACAACTTAGTTCCAGTGCAGAGTTTAAGTGATAGGACCAGTGAATAGTCCAGAACAGAACTGAAAGAAAAAATAAAATAGAACTGAAAGGAAAAACAAAATACTCACAGATCAAAGGCAAAGTTTAATATTAACTCATAAATCTAACACCACCAAAGAACACCTATGCAACCTAGAAGGACCAGGTGCCCCCTGGACTTCCAAGCTGGGGAGGGGAGATGGCCATGGGCCTCAGACACCCCCACTCAGACAACTGCACCTAACACAGGGATGATGACTAAGCCACTGCAGGAAGCACCCTGGGCTCCCAAGCCGGGGTGGTGGAGGTCCAAGGACTTCCGCCATTTCCCCCCAACAACTGCACGCAACCCAGAAACAACCAAGC
>NW_007743337.1:0-1007 GCF_000696425.1 Galeopterus variegatus | reverse complement strand
TTTGGTTCTATATTTTGGCTATTGTAAATAGAGCTGCAGTGAACATGGGAGTATTTCTGTCCCTTCAACATGATGATTTCCATACTTGTGGGTATATAGCCAGAAGTGGGATTGCTGGATCATTTGGCAGTTCTATCTGCAGTTGTTTGAGGAAACTCCATACTGCTTTCCATAATGGCTTTACTATTTTACAGTCCCATAAACAGAGTACACGAGTTCCTTTTTCTCAACATCCTCTCCAGCATTTCTTATTCTTAGTCTTATTGGTAATGCTCAGTATAACTGGGATGAGATGATATCTCAGTGTGGTTTTGATTTGTATTTCCCTGAGGATTAGTGATGTCAATGTCAAGCATTTTTTCAACTACCTTATGGCCATTTGCATGTCTTCCTTTGAAAAATGTGTGTGGCCGCTGCCTGCAGGGTGGTCCAGGCTGTTACTGTGGCAGTGGGCCCTCCTTGTGAGGGCAGTAGCTATGGCAGTTCTGGTGATAGACCACCTCTTCTGGCTTCTGATCTGGGTGGCTGGAGGGAGTGTTCAGTGGCTCCTGGCTGGTTGCTGGGCCATGCAATTTGCTCCTTTTGCTGGCTCCTGCTTGGGGCAGTTGGAAGGANAGGAGAAGGAATAAAGCTCTGGTGTCATGTTCGGATCTCATGGGAGGTGGTTTGTGGCAGGCAGAGCCAGCATCAATTGGCCTGGGATTGCATGTTGTTTTTATTATAAAAAGACCACTTTGAACAGTAGGTATGTTCTTGCAAATTGCTTTCCTCATTCTGAAAAGTCAATGTTCTAAAGCTGGGAAAATGCAAACTCTTTTCCTTGAAGTATCAGTGAAATTCCTAGAAATTTAGTGATGCTGTCTGAGATCATTTCTAGCCTGGAAAGTATTCTAAAAAGTTAGATTCATAAGAAAGATGTTTATATTTAGGCAGAAGATGTATCTAAAGGAATTTTTTTATTCCAGAAGTTTGTATCTGTAAAACTAGTGTATGAAAAAATAATTTTT
>NW_007743336.1:13440-19217 GCF_000696425.1 Galeopterus variegatus | reverse complement strand
ATGTCCTCACTCATAAGTGGGAGCTGAGAGAGAGAGAAGGAAGGAAAGAAAGACCACAGTGCTGTGTTGGACTTCAAGAGGCAGAGAACAGACCTAGGGATCCAAACTTGAGTGGGGGATATGGGGAAGGGGAGAAAGGTCAGGGATAATGGGTGGGGGACATGGCACATAATCTCAATTTGTGGTAATGGGCATGCTTCCAATATTGATCTGGCCAGCACATCTTGGGCATGAGTGGTGACAGGCGGCCAACTGATTTTTGACAAAGGTGCCCAGAATATACAATGGAGAAAGGAAAGACTTTTCTGTGAATAGTATAGGGGATACTGTACATCCACATGCAGAGGTATAAAATTAGACCCTTATGTCAAACTATATATAAAAATCAATTCAAAATTTATTAAAAACTTAAATGTAAGAGCAGAGTCTATGAAATTACTAGATGAAAACACTGGGGGGAAACTCTGTGGCATTGGTCTGGGCAATGATTTTTTTAAATGTGATCTCAGAAGCACAGGTTACAAAAGCACAAGTACAGAAACGGGATTACCTCAAACTAAAAAGCTTCTGCACAACAAACAATCAACAGAGTGAAGAGACAACCTGCAGAATGGGCGAAAGTATTTACAAACTGCACATCTGTTATGGAATTTCTCATCCTTAGACTTTGGAAAATTTTTAACTCAGGTTTGGGATAAGGTGTTAGGAGATTAGATCTCTGAGAGGCAGGGAAGGCCATGAAGAAGGAGTAAAAAAGACTGGATTCCCTTGATGTTTAATCTGGTGTTTGGACACAGATAATTTGCAGGGGAAAAAAAATCCTTTTGGTGAAGAAAATTTGTCCCATACGGAAATGATGAGCTCAGGGCTGGAAAACAAGATAGAAATGTGCTTAATGAGCAGATACATGGAACTGTAAATATCTCCCCGGCTGTTATCTCTCAGTGTGTGCAAACTTGGTTGGGACAGGACATTGCTGTTTCTTCTGGAGTTCTAATTCTGGCTCAGGGACCAATGCTTGACCCTTTCCTGATGTCTCATCTGGCACTTGAACCTCTATCTCCATTATCAGCCATCTGGATAGGAATTCAGACTTCCATACCAAGACCATCCTTTCAAAAAATCCATGTAGGTGATTCCAAGATCCCAACAGGAACTGAGGGAAGGTACAGAGATAATGGAAGTCATAAACATGTTACCTGAGGTCACCTGAGATCCAATCCAGCTGAGCCCTTAGCAAAGAGATTGCTGTGGTTGTTTGCTTGATTGATTAATTAATTGATTTGTGTATATATTTTTGTTGCTACAAAGGTAAGTGGACATTGAACTAGACCATGGAGGGCAATTGTTGACAATTAAGTCATGTTAACATTAACCTAATTAAAGGAGGGAATGGAAGGTTAAAAATGGTTCCAGTAAAAGTAGAACACATACCCTAGGATCTTTGCTATTAAGTGGAGATGAGAAATAGTGTATTAGATGTGGAGGGACATATGCAGAAATAATGGCATTTCTTTTTTCTTTTTAAGATGTAGCATATTTGAGTATGCTTTTGTATTTCTGAGAAAGGTCCAGACCAATGTATTTCTTTCAAATATTGCTTCATGCCAGCAGTCCATGAGGTGCACATTTTGCAATATCTTCTTTCATGCTGGATATTCTAACGAAATAAAGGATTTATTTCACAGGTGAAAAGTGGTGTACTAAATACCCTTAGTTTGCAATTATTTTCTTACTTATGAGGCTAAATATATTTGTGTGTTCATTAGATGTTTACCACTCTAATGCAAATGGACTGTGCAAGAATTTTTGCCTTCACATGGTATGTTTGGAATGTTTCTATTTCTGTATTTTATTGCATTCTTTTAAACATAAGAATTGAAGTTTTTCTACAATTTTGATGCTTATCACTTAGATCTTTTATCATCAGTGTATTTGTGAATAATGTATAAATGTTTATCTATTTTTTTGTAATCAAATCCATTTATCAGTTATGTTTGTGTTCCATAGATTGCTTTATAAATGTAGGAATTTATTCTGGATTATTTGGCTAAATAAATTGCCATGTATACATTTCATATTTGTTTTCACACCTTTTTTATTCCTTCTTGTGTCTTTTGCATTTTTTAAAAATTAGATCTGTTCCTAAAAGTGTTTTCACCTTGGCCATCGTTTGAAAGGCATTCATTATCATTTGACTACAATCACCTTCATCTTTCATAAACATATTTGAATTCTTATACCTTTATATAATATGAAATTATAACTTTAGGTAATACTTCCCTTCCCCACATTTTAAAATAACTACTGTTATATTCTTTTACTTATAAGCCTTTGGCAGTTTAATCTTGAATAGTGACCCATGTTGATGTCATTAAATTATTACTATTTTATATCTTCATATAAAGTTAGTTTCTGATTTTCATTCTATTCTGTTTCTACACAGTCATTTGGAAAAAAAAACAATGCACAACCTAACTGCATTCTCCCTGCTGTTCTTTGCTCCCTAAGTTCTTAGTCTTTAAAATTTCTCTGCATAAATTGTGCGTGTAAACATACTCATGCAGTGTTTATACAAATGCATGAGTAGATGATTCCTGTGCACATCACAAATGTTCCGTATGTTTTAGTGTAGTTTTCTCCCCCAGCTTGTCTTCCCCTTTCCTTTCCTATTTTATCAATACTGTAAAATATATGGGGGGTTTATGTTTAAACTGGTTCTCACCTGCCAGTAATTTTGCCCCCAAGGGACATCGAGCAATGACATTTGGTTTTCATTCAGGGAATGGGTCGCTAACGCCAGGGATTCTGATAAAAACAATACAGTGCACAGAAAACCCTACCATAAAGATAGAAAGAATAAGTTTTGATGTTCTATCACCCAGGAGAGTGACTATGGTTAACAGTTAAGTTTCATATACTACATAATAGCTTCAAGAGAGGCTTTTGAAAGTTTTCACCCAAAGAAAAGATAAGTGCATGAGGTGACTGACACGTTAACTACCCTAACATTATTATCATACAAGATATATGCGTATCAAAACATCAGACTGCACTCTGTAAATATGTGTAACTACAAGGTGTCAATTAAAATTAAAAACAATTTTGAAAATGGGTTTGGTGGCTGGCCAAACTAAAAAGCTTCTGCACAGCAAAGGAGACAATCAATAGAGTGAAGAGACAACCTAGAGAATGAGTGAAAATATTTGCAAACTATTCATCTGAAAAGGGGTTAAAATCCAGAACATACAAGGAACTCAAGCAACTAACAAACAACACAATTAAGAAATGGGCAAAGGAGCTGAATAGACATTTTTAGAAGGAATATACACAAAAGGAAGACATACATTTAAAAAATTCTCATTTTCTCTAATCATCAGGGAAATGCAAATTAAAACTACATTGCAATATTATCTCACCCCAGTTAGACTGGCTGTAATAAAGACTGAGGGTATGTGGAGACAGGGGAACACTCTCACACTGTGGTAGGACTATGAATTAGTACAACCACTATGGAAAACATTATAGAGGTTTCTAAAAAAACTACAGGTAGATCTTCCACATGATCCAGCAGTCCAATTTCTGGGTATATACCCAAAGGGATGGAAATCATCCTGTTGAAGGGATGCCTGCACTCCCATGTTCACCACAGCTTTATTTACCACAGCCAAGATATGGAACCAGAGTAAATGTCCATTGACAGATGACTGTTTAATGAACATTGGGTACATATTCACTGTGGACTACTACTCATTTATAAAAAAAGAATGTAATTCTGTCATTCACAGCAACATGGATGAACTTGGAGAAAAGTATGTTAGGTGAAATAAGCCAGGTACAGAAAGAGAAATATCACAATGAGTATGCATAATCAATAAAAAATAAAAATATATCTAAAAAATAAAATTAAAAAGAAAAGAGAGAGAGAGAGAGGGAGAGAGAGGAGGAGAGATCTGGCCCATGTATTGAGCAGTGTTGAAACTGAGAAACTTTGAGTTAACAAATACCTGCATTTTGCTCATCTATCTCCACATTGTCTTCTCGACACCCTGTTTTTCTCAAGTTCTCAAGGAAACTTCAAGTTTCTGCCAGCAAAAGTAGAGAGTATATCTTATTACCATCTAGAAGTTCTAGCACCACTCAATGAGGCATCTATTTAAGTTTTTTCCAAGGATCCTAGGTTTGAAAGAGATTTCTTGTTCTCTTAAACTATTACAGAGTTTTTGTTGTGGTGGTGGTAAGTATATTGTTTATCTTTAATTACTTTTTATTATACAAACATGTGGGGTACAACGTTGATTTTCAGTAATTGTTTACAATGTGTGGTGGTTAGATCAATATAGTTAGCTTATTCAGCATTACAATATGCAACCATTCTTTGTGTCCATTGTCCAATTCCTCATTAACCCCCACCTCCCCCATCTCTCCCCTTTTCCACCTCCAGTTCTCTAAAAGTGAATGTATTAATGTGATTAAACAGAAAGAAAGAATTACTGAGTTTGAACAAAGATTCATTTATATAATCACCATTTTGACTTTCTTGTTATTATCATATGCCCCCTCCCTCCTCTTTTTTTTTCTTTCAGTATCTGCATTTCAAATTATTATATAGGTTATTGTTTCTCCATTTACTTTTGGGTGCTATTTTTGCCCATAAAGTGTTTTCTATTTTGTCTAGTGTAGCTGGGGAGAGGAATCGGTAAGGCTTGGGGAGGGGTGGGTCACAGGGAGTGGTTGTTCTCTCAGTGTGGATGACCCCCAAAGTGGTGGCTTTTCAAGAATTTTAAAGGTACTAAGCTGACAGGATGGCTGTGAAGACCAGCGACTTCCTAATTTTTATAATCATGAACCCCATCAGTAAGAATATTTTGAGAACATATCTCTGATACATGTACATTTCTTTATAAATTATATACCGTTCTACTGTCAATCTATGTGTTATTATTGCAAAACCTAACTTTTTTGAAGATGAAAAAACAAACAGACAAGAACAGACGTTCTAACATGTTTTTCCTACTTCCCACTGCACCACTTTGTGGTGCAGCCACTTTGGAAGTACTGTGGTGACAGGTGCTGAAGGAACGGGTGGGAAAAGGCCAGCCTACTCAGTGTGCACCTAAAACAGCAGTGGTCACATTTTTGAGAAGTATGAAATATGAGACCAACGTGATTTCCTTCCTGTTAGATAATGATTTGTGCCAGCTTTAATTCATCTTTCTGCAACTAAATTGAAATGCAATCTAGTCATATACTAAATGTCTATATTTACTGAAACTTTCCTGATTCATTCAACAAATATTATGTGAGCATCTACCACGTGCCAGAACTTTCCAGGAACATTATGTATTATATTCTTTAATGTCTAGCTCTATATCCACTTAATAATTAATTTATTGCATATCATTGTAATTGATATATTATGTCTGTTTTAGCTATTTTTTGATGCTCATTCAATTTTGTTTAATGCAGATTTTTAAAGAAACCTCTATATTTAACAGGGTTTTATTCCCCTGACATTCTTTTTATTTCATAACCTCTTTTCTTTAGTTTGTTTCTTGCAATGCACGCATATTCACTTACCTTTGGAAAATACTAAACTAAGCAAAGCAGGTGATGTCACTGCTCATTTGAATCTTGCATGATAATGATTAAGATACAGAACAATAAAATAAGTGTGTGTGTGACATAATGTCCTCAAGGATTAACTATATGAAGAATGCTTTTTAGCATAACAGGATAGAATCATCATGGTGTGTGCAGGATTTCATGCAGTAACA